>NC_068448.1:13976044-14039287 GCF_023373465.1 Oncorhynchus keta | reverse complement strand
GGCTGAAGGCTGGACTGGGCTGTGAGCTGGACTGGGCTGTGAGCTGGACTGGGCTGTGAGCTGGACTGGGCTGAGGGCTGGACTGGGCTGTGGGCTGGGCTGAGGGCTGGACTGGTCTGTGAGCTGGACTGGGCTGAGGGCTGGACTGGGCTGTGAGCTGGACTGGGCTGAGGGCTGGACTGGGCTGAGGGCTGGACTGGGCTGAGGGCTGGGGGCTGAGGGCTGGACTGGGCTGTGAGCTGGACTGGGCTGAGGGCTGGACTGGGCTGAGGGCTGGACTGGGCTGAGGGCTGGACTGGGCGGTGAGCTGGACTGGGCTGAGGGCTGGACTGGGCTGAGGGCCGGACTGTGCTGAAGGCAGGACGCTGTGTGACTTAAGGACTGCAGGCTAAATGTCACCCTGTGAAGCAGAGAGGCGGCCAGACTGCCCCCAGAAACATTTTACATGATTGTGGCGTCCCGACACTGTACTGTGCTGGCTCGGATATGTTATTTTCACATTGTCATTTCAAATATGGTTCCAGCAGCTATGGTGGAATGCGTAGGCAGGCCAGCCCAGTACAGCTCAGTTTGGCTCGGCTCCATTTGGCCCAGTAGTGTGGAAATGGTATTGGTGCTTGGGTGTCGGTGGGACAAAGCCACATCAAAGATATAAAAACATGTGGGGAGAAGAAAGGCATCCAGACACAATCTTTAGGTTCGGAGTTATAACACTGAATAATGTCTCATGGTCTCGGTCTTTATCAATGTCTATGTTATTCTTTCAGTTTAGTTTAATGACACCTGCTCTGTGTTCCCATGGTGAAATTGTCTCCTAAACAGTGTTTGGTACTCAGTATAACCTTTTCAAATGCCACGGTGACCAGATTGAACATTTTCCCCTGTTCTTTCATTCCTAAGTGTTTTTGATCCAGGGAGAGACGGAGAGACAGACAGAGTGAGACTGGTGACAGTGAGGGAATGGAAAGTTCCGGTTGGTGAGGAGAGGAGATGGACAGAGACTGAAGCAGAAAGAGAGAGGAGAGAGAGAGAAACAGCCACACCCTCCACAGTGCCCTCTGTCTCTAATAACCAATCTGTCACTCCAACAGCACCAAATGACATTAGTGTCACGCCCTGATCTGTTTCACCTGTCCATGTGCTTGTCTCCACCCCCTCCAGGTGTCGCCCATCTCCCCATTGTCCCCACCCCCTTATGTTTGTCTGTTGCCGGTTCGTCTGGTTTGTCAAGTCAACCAGTGTTTTTTTCTCAGCTCCTGCATTTCCCAGTCTGTCTTTTCTCGCCCTCCTGGTTTTGACCCTTGCCTGTCCTGTCTCTGAGCCCGCCTGCCTCACCACTCTGCCTGTCCTGTCTCTGAGCCCGCCTGCCTGACCACTCTGCCTGTCCTGTCTCTGAGCCCGCCTGCCTCACCACTCTGCCTGTCCTGTCTCTGAGCCCGCCTGCCTCACCACTCTGCCTGTCCAGTCTCTGAGCCCGCCTGCCTCACCACTCTGCCTGTCCTGTCTCTGAGCCCGCCTGCCTGACCACTCTGCCTGTCCAGTCTCTGAGCCCGCCTGCCTCACCACTCTGCCTGTCCTGTCTCTGAGCCGGCCTGCCTCACCACTCTGCCTGTCCTGTCTCTGAGCCCGCCTGCCTCACCACTCTGCCTGTCCTGTCTCTGAGCCCGCCTGCCTCACCACTCTGCCTGTCCTGTCTCTGAGCCTTGCCTCACCACTCTGCCTGTCCTGTCTCTGAGCCCGCCTGCCTCACCACTCTGCCTGTCCAGTCTCTGAGCCCGCCTGCCTCACCACTGCCTGTCCTGTCTCTGAGCCGGCCTGCCTCACCACTCTGCCTGTCCTGTCTCTGAGCCCGCCTGCCTCACCACTCTGCCTGTCCTGTCTCTGAGCCCGCCTGCCTCACCACTCTGCCTGCCCTGTCTCTGAGCCGGCCTGCCTGACCACTCTGCCTGTCCTGTCTCTGAGCCCACCTGCCTCACCACTCTGCCTGTCCTGTCTCTGAGCCCGCCTGCCTGACCACTCTGCCTGTCCTGTCTCTGAGCCCGCCTGCCTGACCACTCTGCCTGTCCTGTCTCTGAGCCCGCCTGCCTCACCACTCTGCCTGTCCTGTCTCTGAGCCCGCCTGCCTCACCACTCTGCCTGTCCTGTCTCTGAGCCCGCCTGCCTCACCACTCTGCCTGTCCTGTCTCTGAGCCCGCCTGCCTCACCACTCTGCCTGTCCTGTCTCTGAGCCCGCCTGCCTCACCACTCTGCCTGTCCTGTCTCTGAGCCCGCCTGCCTGACCACTCTGCCTGTCCTGTCTCTGAGCCCGCCTGCCTGACCACTCTGCCTGTCCTGTCTCTGAGCCCGCCTGCCTCACCACTCTGCCTGTCCTGTCTCTGAGCCCGCCTGCCTGACCACTCTGCCTGTCCTGTCTCTGAGCCCGCCTGCCTCACCACTCTGCCTGTCCTGTCTCTGAGCCGGCCTGCCTGACCACTCTGCCTGTCCTGTCTCTGAGCCCGCCTGCCTCACCACCTGCCTGTCCTGTCTCTGAGCCCGCCTGCCTGACCACTCTGCCTGTCCTGTCTCTGAGCCCACTTGCCTGACCACTCTGCCTGTCCTGTCTCTGAGCCCGCTTGCCTGACCACTCTGCCTGTCCTGTCTCTGAGCCCGCTTGCCTGACCACTCTGCCTGTCCTGTCTCTGAGCCTGCTTGCCTGACCACTCTGCCTGTCCTGTCTCTGAGCCCGCTTGCCTGACCACTCTGCCTGTCCTGTCTCTGAGCCCGCTTGCCTGACCACTCTGCCTGTCCTGTCTCTGAGCCCGCCTGCCTCACCACTCTGCCTGTCCTGTCTCTGAGCCCGCCTGCCTGACCACTCTGCCTGTCCTGTCTCTGAGCCCGCCTGCCTCACCACTCTGCCTGTCCTGTCTCTGAGCCCGCCTGCCTCACCACTCTGCCTGTCCTGTCTCTGAGCCCGCCTGCCTCACCACTCTGCCTGTCCTGTCTCTGAGCCCGCCTGCCTCACCACTCTGCCTGTCCTGTCTCTGAGCCCACCTGCCTCACCACTCTGCCTGTCCTGTCTCTGAGCCCGCCTGCCTCACCACTCTGCCTGTCCTGTCTCTGAGCCCGCCTGCCTCACCACTCTGCCTGTCCTGTCTCTGAGCCCGCCTGCCTCACCACTCTGCCTGTCCTGTCTCTGAGCCCGCCTGCCTCACCACTCTGCCTGTCCTGTCTCTGAGCCCGCCTGCCTCACCACTCTGCCTGTCCTGACCCTGAGCCTGCCTGCAGTCCTAAACCTTTGCCCCACTACTCTGGAATATCGACCCCTGACTGCCTTGACCTGTCGTTTGCCTGCCCCTGTTGCTGTAATAAACATTGTTACTTCAACACAGTCTGCATTTGGGTCTTACCTTCAAACCTGATAGTTAGATGAAACTATTAAACTGAGATCAGCTGTGATCTTTCCATACCAATAAATGTCATCCGACAGCTACAGTAACCTGTCTTATTCTCCTCCACTCACATGATATTCCTCTCTCTCTCCCTCCATCTACTCCCTCTCTCCTTCTGTCTCACGCGTCATTTAGCCCCCTCTCTCCTTCTGTCTCACTAGTCATTTAACACCCTCTCTCCTTCTGTCTCACTAGTCATTTAGCCCCCTCTCTCCTTCTGTCTCACTAGTCATTTAGCCCCCTCTCTCCTTCTGTCTCACTAGTCATTTAGCCCCCTCTCTCCTTCTGTCTCACTAGTCATTTAGCACCCTCTCTCCTTCTGTCTCACTAGTCATTTAGCCCCCTCTCTCCTTCTGTCTCACTAGTCATTTAGCACCCTCTCTCCTTCTGTCTCACTAGTCATTTAGCACCCTCTCTCCTTCTGTCTCACTAGTCATTTAGCCCCCTCTCTCCTTCTGTCTCACTAGTCATTTAGCACCCTCTCTCCTTCTGTCTCACTAGTCATTTAGCCCCCTCTCTCCTTCTGTCTCACTAGTCATTTAGCACCCTCTCTCCTTCTGTCTCACTAGTCATTTAGCACCCTCTCTCCTTCTGTCTCACTAGTCATTTAGCCCCCTCTCTCCTTCTGTCTCACTAGTTATTTAGGACCCTCTCTCCTTCTGTCTCACTAGTCATTTAGCCCCCTCTCTCCTTCTGTCTCACTAGTCATTTAGCACCCTCTCTCCTTCTGTCTCACTAGTCATTTAGCACCCTCTCTCCTTCTGTCTCACTAGTCATTTAGCCCCCTCTCTCCTTCTGTCTCACTAGTCATTTAGCACCCTCTCTCCTTCTGTCTCACTAGTCATTTAGCACCCTCTCTCCTTCTGTCTCACTAGTCATTTAGCACCCTCTCTCCTTCTGTCTCACTAGTCATTTAGCACCCTCTCTCCTTCTGTCTCACTAGTCATTTAGCCCCCTCTCTCCTTCTGTCTCACTAGTCATTTAGCCCCCTCTCTCCTTCTTTCTCACTAGTCATTTAGGACCCTCTCTCCTTCTGTCTCACTAGTCATTTAGCACCCTCTCCCCTTTCTGTCCTCCCAGACCCCACAGTTGATTTTGACTGTGTAACAAATCACATTCTAATACACAGTCAAACACAACCCATAATTATAAACACACGACCAGGGGGTCCGAAATGAAGTGGCCAAGAAAAGCTGCTGAGTCATGGTGCCATTATTTATGTAAGTCACCTGTTTCTCTGAGGTCAACCTCCAAATAGGTAGCCTTGTCCCAGATCTGTTTGTGCTGTCTTGCCAACTCCACGTGACAATGACGATCGGAATGACTTAGGAGTTGAAAAGTCAGCACAAACAGATCTGGGACCAGACTACAGGACAGACATTCTAGAAGCCTTTTCTTCTTAGCATTACTAGTACAGAAGATTAATTTAAAGAAGTCAGAGAACTCAAGAGCATCATTTCAGGTCCAACAGCACATGCTGTTGTCCCCAGATCAACCTGCTTGTTGGCAGGGAATCTTTTCCATGATACGATGTGCTACTCTAGCGTTTCCGTGGTGATGATGCTACTCTGCCGTCTCTGTTCAAAGGTCCTGTTCCAAAACTGTACTACTCAATTAGTACTTACTTCCTTGCTTGTTCCCTCCCTAAAAATAATCCCTAATCTGAAATGAGAGGTGACATCAAGGGGTTTCCATAACACAGCTTTCACCAATGTAGTGTCATGTCAGATCAGTGGTTACTTCAAGGGAGAAAGGAAGGAATGTATTTCTAAACTATTTCAACTAGGTTCTGCAAGAATGTAGAGCCAAATATAGCTCCTGTTTCGAAGTCCTTAGTGAGTCTCAGATTCTCTCCGGCATATTTGTCATTTCAGGGTCAGTGGGAAAGCAATGACAGAAGAGATCTGGGCCTGAATCGGTGGTGTTGACACTGCTGTTCTGGTGGGAATGTGAGAGGAGCAGACTACAGCCTTTAGCCAAGGTCAGATAAACACAGAGACAGGAGCCATAGAGGAGCCATAGAGGAGCAGACCAAGGTCAGATAAACACAGAGACAGGAGCCATTTTTAGCCAGCCAAGGTCAGATAAACACAGAGACAGGAGCCATAGAGGAGCAGACTACAGCCTTTAGCCAAGGTCAGATAAACACAGAGACAGGAGCCATAGAGGATAAACACAGCAGACTACAGGCCTTTAGCCAAGGTCAGATAAACACAGAGACAGGAGCCATAAACACAGAGACAGATAAACACAGAGACAGGAGCATAGAGGAGCAGACTACGGCCTTTAGCCAAGGTCAGATAAACACAGAGACAGGAGCCATAGAGGAGCAGACTACGGCCTTTAGCCAAGGTCAGATAAACACAGAGACAGGAGCCATAGAGGAGCAGACTACGGCCTTTAGCCAAGGTCAGATAAACACAGAGACAGGAGCCATAGAGGAGCAGAACAAAATACTTGTTATTCATTTATAATTGTTATTCCTTCATATTTGTGAAGAGCTATTTATATCTCCCTCAGCACATAGTGGTCAGTTCATGTAGAAAATACTACAGTGAATACTACGGTATTATGGACAAACAAACACCGTAGTAAATGCAAAACACTACTGTCCGTAAAAAAATTTTTAAAGAGTAAATACTCCATATTTAATTTGCATATACTCTGCCCATTCCCCTCCCCCATATCACAATGTGTGCCTCCCATAAGTGAGAAACCTACATGCCAAATATAGGCCATATTGTGTTCCCTACAGGTTATAGAAAAGAGCAGAAGCCCTGAACTATCTGTTCAGAACCCAGTCTTACAAACCTACCTACCTATTTTAGTATTTCTCCAGTAAGTTCCAGAAGGAGAAAGCTTCCACCTACATGTAAGTGCTAGGAGGCATTGCAGGTCTCTCTCCTCCATGATTACCTGGGTTACAGGGGTCGCTGATGTCAGGGGTGGAGGTAGGGGGTTCACCAGGGAGGGATGGAGAGGAGGTGAGGGAGACAGGTCGGCCCGACTTGTCACCCTCCTGGGGGCGACTCTTGGAGGTCTCGATGCCTTTGACTCTCCGTGCATGGCGGTTGCCTTTGTAGTGGGCTTCTGCCTGGCTCTGGAGAGAGAGAGAGGAGAGAAAGAGCGAGTGAGTGAGTGAGTGAGTGAGTGAGTGAGTGAGTGAGTGAGTGAGTGAGTGAGTGAGTGAGTGAGTGACATTATGAAATCCATGTACACAAACAACAAGTGTGTGGTTAAACTAGGCAAAGAATACACACATTTCCTCCCACAGGGCAGTGGGGTGAGACAGGGATGCAGCTTAAGCCCCACCCTCTTCAACATATATATCAACGAATTGGCGAAGGCACTAGAAAAGTCTGCAGCACCCGGCCTCACCCTACTGGAATCTGAAGTCAAATGTCTACTGTTTGCTGATGATCTGGTTCTACTGTCCCCAACCAAGGAGGGCCCACAGCAGCACCTAGATATTCTGCACAGATTATGCCAGACCTGGGCCCTGACAGTAAATCTCAGTATGACCAAAATAATGGTGTTCCAAAAAAGGTCCAGTCGCCTGGACCACAAATACAAATTCCATCTAGACACCATTGCCCTAGAGCACACAAAGAACTATACATACCTTGGCCTAAACATCAGTGCCACAGGTAACTTCCACAAAGCTGTGAACGATCTGAGTGACAAGGCAAGAAGGGCATTCTATGCCATCAAAAGGAACATAAAATTTGACATACCAATTAGGATCTGGCTAAAAATACTGAAATCATTTATAGAACCCATTGTCCTTTATGGTTGTGAGGTCTGGGGTCTGCTCACCAACCAAGAATTCACAAAAATGCAAAAATATATTCCGTGTACAGAAAGATGAACCTGGAGAAGAGTCCCCTAAGCAAGCTGGTCTTGGGGCTCTGTTCACAAACACAAACACATCACACAGAGCCCCAGGACAGAAACACAATTAGACAAATCATGAGAAAACAAAAAGATAATTACTTGACACATTGGAAAGAATTAACAAAAAAACAGAGCAAACTAGAATGCTATTTGGCCCTAAAAAGTTAGTACACAGTGGCACAATACCTGACCACTGTGACTGACCCAAACTTAAGGAAAGATTTGACTATGTACAGTGAGCATAGCCTTGCTATTGAGAAAGGCCGCAGTCGGCAGACATGGCTCTCAAGAGAAGACAGACTATGTGCACAATGCCCACAAAATTAGGTGGAAACTGAGCTGCACTTCCTAAACTCCTGCCCAATGTATTAGAGACACATATTTCCCTCAGATTACACAGATCCACAAAGAATTAGAAAACAAACCCAATTTCCGTGAACTCCCATATCTACTGGGTGAAATATCACAGTGTGCCATCACAGCAGCAATATTTGTGACCTGTTGCCACAAGAAAAGGTCAACCAGTGAAGAACAAACACCATTGTAAATACAACCCATATTTATGCTTGTTTATTTTCCCATTTGTACTTTAACCATTTGTACATCGTTACAACACTGTATATATACATAATATGACATTTGTAATGTCCTTATAGTTTTGGAACTTCTGTGAGTGTAATGTTTAATGTTCATTTGTATTGTTTATTTCACTTTTTTATATTATCTACCTCACTTGCTTTGGCAATGTTAACATATGTTTCCCATGCCAATAGAGTCCCTTGAATTGAATTGAATTGAATTGAGAGAAGGTGTGTCGCTCTTTAAATACAGGGCTGGAGAGCTGCTGACAGCTGCAACAGACAGGTGATGAGAAGAATAGAGAAATCAAGAGGCACAGCACACCACACCACACCACACCACAACACACCACACCACAGCACACAACACCACAGCACAGCACAGCACAGCACACCAAACCACACCACACCACACCACAGCACAGCACAGCACAACACACCACAGCACACCACAGCACAGCTCAGCACACCACAGCACAGCACAGCACAGCACAGCACAGCACAGCACACCACAACACACCACAGCGCACCACAACACACCACAACACACCACAGCACACCACAACACACCACACACAGCACAGCACACCACACCACACCACACACAGCACACCACACCACATCTCATCCCCGGCTTACTAGGAGCTCAGGCCAGGGGCTCAGGCCAGGGACTCAGACCTGGGATAGATAAGCTCGGCAGGGAAAGAGAGGAGGGGAGAGGAGAGAGAGGAGAGGGGAGGGAGGTGAGAGGGGAGTGGAGAGGGTGACCTTGCTGGAGAGGTGGAGGGATGGTGGCTTGGACATGGCTGGATGGACAGCAGAAGGGATGGCTATGTGGTTGGGATGGCTGAGAGGGGAGGAGAGGGGAAGGGGAGAGGCAGCTTTGGCTGGATAGCTGGACCACAGGCTCAGTTATTGGGATGGCTGGGGACAGACAGGGAGAGGTGAGAGTGGAGAGGACTGGTGGAGTGGAGTGGAGTGGAGTGGAGTGGAGTGGAGTGGAGTGGAGTGGAGAGGCTGGTGCTCCTGTGGTGTGGATGGCGCTGGCACTAGCCTTTTGGTCAGGGCGTCAGGTATGTCCAGTCCCTGCTGGGTCCATTGACGTGACAATGACATGGGAGTTATTAAGGCAGCACAAACAGATGAGGGAGTCAGGCTAGGCCGGATGGTTATAGCACTATCCCCTGTGGTCAGGGCATCAGGTATGTTCTGTACCCGGTGTGCCCGGGCACCAACCAGCCAGTTATCTCTTTAAGGCTGTAATTGCTGACATCATGTCAGTGATTCTCTCATTAACACAGGTGTGAGTGTTGCGGAGGACAAGGCTGGAGATCACTCTGTCATGCTGATTGAGTTCAAATAACAGACTGGAAGTTTCAAAAGGAGGGTGGTGCTTAGAATCATTGTTCTTCCTCTGTCAACCATGGTTACCTTCAAGGAAACATGTGCCGTCATCATTGCTTTACACAAAAAGGGCTTCACAGGCAAGGATATTGCTGCCAGTAAGATTGCACCTAAATCAACTATTTATCGGATCATCAAGAACTTCAAGGAGAGTGGTTCAATTGTTGTGAAGAAGGCTTCAGGGCGCTCAAGAAAGACCAGCAAGCGCCAGGACCATCTCCTAAAGTTGATTCAGCTGTGGGATCGGGGCACCACCAGTACAGAGCTTGCTCAGGAATGGCAGCAGGCAGGTGTGAGTGCATCTGCATGCACAGTGAGGCGAATACTTTTGGAGGATGGCCTGGTGTCATGAAGGGCAGCAAAGAAGCCACTTCCCTCCAGGAAAAACATCAGGGACAGACTGATATTCTGCTAAATGTACAGGGATTGGACTGCTGAGGACTGGGGTAAAGTCATTTTCTCTGATGAATCCCCTTTTCGATTTTTTGGGGCATCCGGAAAAAAAGCTTGTCCGGAGGAGACAAGGTGAGCTCTTCATGTAATTGTCAATAAAAGCCTTTGATACTTGCCTGTAATTATACTTCAGTATTCCATAGTAACATCTGACAAAAATACCTAAAGACACTGAAGCAGCAAACTTTGTGGAAATTAATATTTGTGTCATTCTCAAAACTTTTGGCCATGACTGTAGAATAGTGTAGGGTAGTGTAGTGTCTTGTATTGTATGGTAGTGTAGAGTAGGGTTGGTGTAGGGTATGGTATGGTAGTTTAGAGTAGTGTATGGTATGGTAAGGTAGTGTAGTGTAGGGTAGGGGTGGGGAGCTTTGCAGAGACTGGCGTTGAGGGTGAGTGGGGTGCTGAAATCCTTCTCAGGTCCATTTCCAAGCTAGCTGTGGATCGGGGGTCATAGTTGGCCACCCAGAGGTAGATTACGTAACTCTTTATTGGTCAGTGTCAATATTTACCAGCATGTTTATGTGTCATACTTGTATGGCTGAGAGGTCCCGTTCTGGGCTATAAACAATGAACTTATATCCAGCATGGAACCTGGGCCCTGCAGGGGCAGGAAAATATTTACATTATGTGGAAGGCATCAGCAAATGACGGACATATTATGTATGGCTCTGGGAGACATGTAACTTGGGGAGGCTTGTGGCGGAAGAATCAGAATTAGTTGTGTAACATAGATAATTAAGATGTGTTGTGTCTTTGGCAATGCCGGATTAAGTGATATGACATGCTATTCTATAAAATCCTTTCTCTGTAATTAATATTACCTGATTGAGCTAATCATGTAAATGTTATTAACTAGAAAGCCGGGGCACCACGAAAGAGTGTTTATAGAGCTGTTATCTTCCGAATAAACTCTGAAAGACTTAATATAATACTGTAATAATACTGTAATATTTTACATCAATAGCAGTCAATATTAATCGTCACCTAATTTCAGTCTCATCTGAACATTGTCTTCACAAACCCTGGCTAACAAGTTGAATCAGCAATACAAAATTGGTTTTAATTGTTTATTTACTAAATACCTAACTAATCACACAGAATTACATATACACAGAATTAATCATACCTTGATTGATTGAAGACTGAGGAAGAAAGGGAGAAGATGTGCTATCGTAAATACAGTATCTTATGCATTCTAAATTACCGCCCATTTTGAAAAGGAAAATGCAATAAATATTGACTCTGAGCTGCGCTTTGGTAGGTTGGTCGTAGATGCTGGCCGTGTTGGCCAAAAGAGATCATCCTGTCCTCGGAAGAATGTCACTGGTGGTAAATTGGGTACGTTGTAGTATCGTCGTTGTGTGGTAGACTGGATACGTTGTCCGTCCTTTCCTAGCCCACGTTTACAGCTGCTGTTGCTAACTCAACGGCTAGGATGTCTCACTTCTTTGGTGAATAAGAGTTCAAAGTTCATACCATTCACAACCAAAGCTCACGCTGAGGTTGGCTTAGTTCTGTAGTTGGCATGTTAGTCCTTTTCAACGTATGGACCGTCGTCCTATTGTCCTCAGAACAGATGGTTACATTTTCGTCAAGGCTTTATATAGTGGAGGGAGATGAGGGTGTGTTTCATAGTTTATAACCCATGTCTCTTCACAGGGGCGGGCCACTGATTGAGCAGAGCTCTAACTTAATGAAAACCCAAATCTCTCATTTGGAAGCTAAAATTACATTTAATCTTTTCACAAATAGTGTCACATTTCAACAATTAAATTGCACAACAATTCAATGTGAATCTGATAACTAGAATGTGTAGACTTTCCCAGATACAGTTTATGTTGTCCTGTCATCAGTCATAATGTTTCAGATGACAACTGAACTGACATCATATTCATTAAGTACCAACGCATATTTTCAATTGGTTCTATTACCGAAATATGGTTCCTTTCCCCCCACTTGTTTGATGTTCACAGACTCTCTATGTTTAACAAAGGCTGTTCAACAGTCCTTCAGTAGAGTCAAGAGAGAGAGGGGAGAAAGGTATTTATGGGGGGGTCATAAACCTTACCCACAGGCCAACATCATGACAGATGTCTTATCTGCATAACATGCTTATGTGATATACTCGTTGTTAGAATGTTTGTTTGTTGGCAGTTGCACTTCTTCAGCTGGGGCCCAGTCACCTGGGGCCCAGAGAGGGGAGAGGTCAGGCTTGTCTTTCACATGTCCCTGGTGCTATGCAGAATATCAGAAAGGGAAGAGGACAAGAGAGAACATTGTCTTCATATGTGAATGTGTTACCTATTCTTAAACCATGTGAAGGGATGACGTGATTAATGGGGAACCACTTCCTTGTCTCCACAATGTCTGTGCGCCAGTCACTCCCTTCTTTGGCATTGTGGGGAGGTGTATGGCAGTGTCTGGAACCATTGTATGTCCTCTCTGATGTTGCCCTTATCCTGGGATAGTGTATGACCTAGAGGCTCACTCCCCTCAGTGAGCTTGGAGTGTTATAAAGAAGGGGTTTTACTTGAGATGGGAGTATCTGGAGTTGACAATTGATTTATGCCATTGGTCGAGTTAGTATTTTTGTTTTATGAGTACCAGGATTGAGATCGGAACCTCATTTTAGGGGCCAAACTGAATGATAATATATAGCGAATGCTATCTGGCTACGGGATACTGCTTTCTCATTTATAAAGTCTCACCTTGTGACCCGTTCCAAACATCTGTGGTTTGTTATGTCGACTAGGGGGTGGATCTTTGCTATAAAAGATCTCAGTAGCCTTTGTGTTGGCGCTCTCAATGGATCATCAGAGATGGTGATTCGTCGACCAGCCATCGCTATTGCAAAGCTCTCACTATTAAAGATTTAGTTTAAGTATAACTCTGACTTGTGTGATAAGTTTGTCTCTCCTTATTTAATAGTAAAGAAATTAACCACCACAGGCTACACACTTCGATCTTGTCTGTTTAGATAAGGTCAAATGTGATGTCAAACATGTATGTATATTTCTTTCCCAGAACACCATTCCACTCGGTCAGGGCGGATACTCGGTCAGGGCGGATACTCAAAACTAATTTGACTGGGTCAACCACAATATGTTTTTAAAAAGTTCCAGAGTTTTACCAGCAGAGCCACACAGGATCTTGAGTGTCTTATGGAGGGCTCTACCTCTGTAGGCTGTTCAGTAATACTAGATGTGGGTTACTGGACACTCCCTCCAGGTGTGTTATGGGACACTCCCTAGCCTGCGTGTGGGTTTGTGTGCAGCAGGAAAATCTGCGGATACTATGCCCATAACAGCCAAGGTCCAATACTCCGCTATAGGCCAACAGACTAAAGGGACTTTCTATTGATGGATACACTGATAGTGTGATTTGCTACAGTAAGATAAAGAGAGGCCTTCTAAAGCATTCAGAGAATGTTGGTGATGCAAGACATTAAACCATTTTTCTTTGCTTTAAAAAAAACATATGTTGCATTCATGCACACTGCATTACAACATCACACATCAAGATAAACCTATACCCTATGTTTGGCTTTTGCACATTAAAAACACTTGGAGATAAACTATACCATATGGGTAGACAGATGAAAATTCTGTTTTTAGCAGAGTGGATGATTCACATTAATCAGACTATAGAAGAGTAGGTGTTCTAAAAACCTGATGCTGCTGCACAGAGACTTCTTGTGTGTCACAAATGGCACCCTATCTCCTAGGTTACTGGCCTAACGCTCTAACCACTAGGCTACCTGCCTCCCGAGACTGCAATGTCATTGGGTATGCTTATGTGAAATCAGTTTCCATACCCCCAAGAACATCCTAAGTAAACTTTCCCATGTTGATCTGGGGGAGAGAAAATCCTATTTCATGCTCTCAGCTTGCTGTCTCTTTGCCAGGCCGTCATTGTAAATAAGAATTTGTTCATCTTAATTGACTCAAACAATTGCCTAGCAACACTCTAGGGCCATATCTTCAGCACTGTACTACAGACCTGGGTTCAAATACTATTTGAAATCATTTAAAATAGTTTATCTGTGCTTGATTGAGCTTACCTGTTGCATTGGAATAAATAGAAAATACAAAAAATACAAAATACAAAATCTTGCCCATCTTGCACGCCAGGCAGGCAACAGCAAACACATTCAAATATTTCACATGGTATTTGAACCCATTTCTGCTGTACTACATCTCACACACAACTCTCACTTGGGCTCGAAAAAACAGACTCCAATGAGGCCCCCACTGGCAAGTCACAACATAACACAAACAGAAGCACCAAACACGACAGAAACACAAATAGATACATGCATCCCCTCCATGGTGTCACCACTATTCCCCCCAGAAAAATAAACAAAGAGATAAAGAATAGCAAAAAGAAAAATAGCCATCTAAACAGAGTGTATATAGTGGTAGTAGGTGTCCTGTATGGTGAGTTGTGGTAGGAGCTGTTGTGAATGGTGGGTTGTGGTAGTAGGTGTCCTGAAAGGTGAGTTGTGGTAGTAGCTGTTGTGAATGGTGGGTTGTGGTAGGAGCTGTTGTGAATGGTGGGTTGTGGTAGTAGGTGTCCTGTATGGTGAGTTGTGGTAGGAGCTGTTGTGAATGGTGGGTTGTGGTAGTAGGTGTCCTGTATGGTTGGTTGTGGTAGGAGCTGTCCTGTATGGTGAGTTGTGGTAGGAGCTGTATTTTATGGTGAGTTGTGGTAGGAGCTGTCCTGTATGCTGAGTTGTGGTAGGAGCTGTAATTTATGGTGAGTTGTGGTAGTAGCTGTCCTGTATGGTTGGTTGTGGTAGGAGCTGTCCTGTATGGTGGGTTGTGGGAGGAGCTGTCCTGTATGGTGAGTTGTGGTAGTTGTTGTCGTGTATGGTGAGTTGTGGTAGTAGCTGTTCTATATGGTGAGTTGTGGTAGGAGCTGTCTTGTATAGTGAGTTGTAGTACTAGCTGTCCTGTATGGTGAGTTGTGGTAGGAGCTGTCCTGTACGGTGAGTTGTGGTAGTTGTTGTCGTGTATGGTGAGTTGTGGTAGTAGATGTCCTGTATGGTGCGTTGTGGTAGTTGTTGTCGTGTATGGTGGGTTGTGGTAGTAGCTATCCTGAATGGTGGGTTGTGGTAGTAGCTGTTGTGTATGGTGGGTTGTGGTAGTAGCTGTCCTGTATGGTGAGTTGTGGTAGTAGGTGTCCTGTATGATTGGTTGTGGTAGGAGCTGTCCTGTATGGTGGGTTGTGGTAGGAGCTGTTGTGAATGGTGGGTTGTGGTCGTAGGTGTCCTGTATCGTGAGTTGTGGTAGGAGCTGTTGTGAATGGTGAGTTGTGGTAGTAGGTGTGCTGTATGGTTGGTTGTGGTAGGAGCTGTCCTGTATGGTGAGTTGTGGTAGGAGGTGTATTTTATGGAGAGTTGTGGTAGGAGCTGTCCTGTAAGGTGAGTTGTGGTAGGAGCTGTATTTTATGGTGAGTTGTGGTAGTAGCTGTCCTGTATGTTGGTTGTGGTAGGAGCTGTCCTGTATGGTGGGTTGTGGTAGGAGCTGTCCTGCATGGTGAGTTGTGGTAGTTGTTGTCGTGTATGGTGAGCTGTGGTAGTAGCTGTTCTATATGGTGAGTTGTGGTAGGAGATGTTGTGAATGGTGGGTTGTGGTAGTAGGTGTCCTGTAAGGCGAGTTGTGGTAGGAGATGTTGTGAATGGTGGGTTGTGGTAGTAGGTGTCCTGTATGGTTGGTTGTGGTAGGAGCTGTTGTGAATGGTGGGTTGTGGTAGTAGGTGTCCTGCATGGTGAGTTGTGGTAGGAGCTGTCTTTTATGGTAATTTGTGGTAGTAGGTGTCCTGTATGGTTGGTTCTGGTAGGAGCTGTCCTGTATGGTGGGTTGTGGTAGGAGCTGTCTTGTATGGTGAGTTGTGGTACTAGCTGTCCTGTATGGTGAGTTGTGGTAGGAGCTGTCTTGTATGGTTAGTTGTGGTAGTTGTTGTCGTGTATGGTGAGTTGTGGTAGTAGCTGTCGTGTATGTTGAGTTGTGGTAGTTGTTGTCCTGTATGGTGAGTTGTGGTAGTAGATGTCCTGTATGGTGCGTTGTGGTAGTTGTTGTCGTGTATGGTGGGTTGTGGTAGTAGCTATCCTGAATGGTGGGTTGTGGTAGTAGCTGTCGTGTATGGTGAGTTGTGGTAGTAGCTGTTGTGTATGGTGGGTTGTGGTAGTAGCTGTCCTGTATGGTGAGTTGGGGTAGTTGTTGTGTGTATGGTGAGTTGTGGTAGTAGCTGTTCTATATGGTGAGTTGTGGTAGGAGTGGTAGGAGCTGTTGTGAATGGTGGGTTGTGGTAGTAGGTGTCCTTATGGTGAGTTGTGGTAGGAGCTGTTGTGAATGGTGGGTTGTTGTAGTAGGTGTCCTGTATGGTGAGTTGTGGTAGGAGCTGTTGTGAATGGTGGGTTGTGGTAGTAGCTGTCCTGTATGGTGAGTTGTGGTAGGAGCTGTTGTGAATGGTGGGTTGTGGTAGTAGGTGTCCTGTATGGTTGGTTGTGGTAGGAGCTATCCTGTATGGTGAGTTGTGGTAGGAGCTGTATTTTATGGTTAGTTGTGGTAGCAGCTGTCCTGTATGGTTGGTTGTGGTAGGAGCTGTCCTGTATGGTGAGTTGGGGTAGTTGTTGTCGTGTATGGTGAGTTGTGGTAGTAGCTGTTCTATATGGTGAGTTGTGGTAGGAGTGGTAGGAGCTGTTGTGAATGGTGGGTTGTGGTAGTAGGTGTCCTGTATGGTGAGTTGTGGTAGGAGCTGTTGTGAATGGTGGGTTGTTGTAGTAGGTGTCCTGTATGGTGAGTTGTGGTAGGAGCTGTTGTGAATGGTGGGTTGTTGTAGTAGGTGTCCTGTATGGTGAGTTGTGGTAGGAGCTGTTGTGAATGGTGGGTTGTTGTAGTAGGTGTCCTGTATGGTTGGTTGTGGTAGGAGCTGTCCTGTATGGTGAGTTGTGGTAGGAGCTGTCTTTTATGGTGAGTTGTGGTAGTAGCTGTTCTATATGGTGAGTTGTGGTAGGAGTGGTAGGAGCTGTTGTGAATGGTGGGTTGTGGTAGTAGGTGTCCTGTATGGTGAGTTGTGGTAGGAGCTGTTGTGAATGGTGGGTTGTGGTAGTAGGTATCCTATATGGTGAGTTGTGGTAGGAGCTGTCTTTTATGGTGAGTTGTGGTAGTAGCTGTTCTATATGGTGAGTTGTGGTAGGAGTGGTAGGAGCTGTTGTGAATGGTGGGTTGTGGTAGTAGGTGTCCTGTATGGTGAGTTGTGGTAGGAGCTGTTGTGAATGGTGGGTTGTTGTAGTAGGTGTCCTGTATGGTTGGTTGTGGTAGGAGCTGTCCTGTATGGTGAGTTGTGGTAGGAGCTGTCTTTTATGGTGAGTTGTGGTAGTAGCTGTTCTATATGGTGAGTTGTGGTAGGAGTGGTAGGAGCTGTTGTGAATGGTGGGTTGTGGTAGTAGGTGTCCTGTATGGTGAGTTGTGGTAGGAGCTGTTGTGAATGGTGGGTTGTGGTAGTAGGTATCCTATATGGTGAGTTGTGGTAGGAGCTGTCTTTTATGGTTAGTTGTGGTAGTAGGTGTCCTGTATGGTTGGTTCTGGTAGGAGCTGTCCTGTATGGTGGGTTGTGGTACTAGCTGTCCTGTATGGTGAGTTGTGGTAGGAGCTGTCTTGTATGGTGAGTTGTGGTAGTTGTTGTCGTGTATGGTGAGTTGTGGTAGTAGCTGTCGTGTATGTTGAGTTGTGGTAGTTGTTGTCCTGTATGGTGAGTTGTGGTAGTAGATGTCCTGTATGGTGCTTTGTGGTAGTTGTTGTCGTGTATGGTGGGTTGTGGTAGTAGCTATCCTGAATGGTGGGTTGTGGTAGTAGCTGTCGTGTATGGTGAGTTGTGGTAGTAGCTGTTGTGTATGGTGGGTTGTGGTAGTAGCTGTCCTGTATGGTGAGTTGTGGTAGGAGCTGTTGTGAATGGTGGGTTGTGGTAGTAGGTGTCCTGTATGGTTGGTTGTGGTAGGAGCTATCCTGTATGGTGAGTTGTGGTAGGAGCTGTATTTTATGGTTAGTTGTGGTAGCAGCTGTCCTGTATGGTTGGTTGTGGTAGGAGCTGTCCTGTATGGTGAGTTGGGGTAGTTGTTGTCGTGTATGGTGAGTTGTGGTAGTAGCTGTTCTATATGGTGAGTTGTGGTAGGAGTGGTAGGAGCTGTTGTGAATGGTGGGTTGTGGTAGTAGGTGTTCTGTATGGTGAGTTGTGGTAGGAGCTGTTGTGAATGGTGGGTTGTGGTAGTAGGTGTCCTGTATGGTTGGTTGTGGTAGGAGCTGTCCTGTATGGTGAGTTGTGGTAGGAGCTGTCTTTTATGGTGAGTTGTGGTAGGAGCTGTCTTTTATGGTGAGTTGTGGTTGTAGGTGTCCTGTATGGTGGGTTGTGGTAGGAGCTGTCCTGTATGGTGAGTTGTGGTAGTTGTTGTCGTGTATGGTGAGTTGTGGTAGTAGCTGTTCTATATGGTGAGTTGTGGTAGGAGTGGTAGGAGCTGTTGTGAATGGTGGGTTGTGGTAGTAGGTGTCCTGTATGGTGAGTTGTGGTAGGAGCTGTTGTGAATGGTGGGTTGTGGTAGTAGGTATCCTTTATGGTGAGTTGTGGTAGGAGCTGTCTTTTATGGTGAGTTGTGGTAGTAGGTGTCCTGTATGGTTGGTTCTGGTAGGAGCTGTCCTGTATGGTGGGTTGTGGTAGGAGCTGTCCTGTATGGTGAGTTGTGGTAGTTGTTGTCATGTATGGTGAGTTGTGGTAGTAGCTGTTCTATATGGTGAGTTGTGGTAGGAGCTGTCTTGTATGGTGAGTTGTGGTACTAGCTGTCCTGTATGGTGAGTTGTGGTAGGAGATGTCCTGTACGGTGAGTTGTGGTAGTTGTTGTCGTGTATAGTGAGTTGTGGTAGTAGCTGTCCTATATGGTGAGTTGTGGTAGGAGCTGTCTTGTATGGTGAGTTGTGGTAGTTGTTGTCGTGTATGTTGAGTTGTGGTAGTTGTTGTCCTGTATGGTGAGTTGTGGTAGTAGATGTCCTGTATGGTGCGTTGTGGTAGTTGTTGTCGTGTTTGGTGGGTTGTGGTAGTAGCTATCCTGAATGGTGGGTTGTGGTAGTAGCTGTCCTGAATGGTGAGTTGTGGTAGTAGCTGTCATGTATGGTGAGTTGTGGTAGTAGCTGTTGTGAATGGTGGGTTGTGGTAGTAGGTGTCCTGTATGGTTGGTTGTGGTAGGAGCTGTCCTGTATGGTGAGTTGTGGTAGGAGCTGTATTTTATGGTGAGTTGTGGTAGGAGCTGTCCTGTACAGTGAGTTGTGGTAGGAGCTGTATTTTATGGTGAGTTGTGGTAGTAGCTGTCCTGTATGGTTGGTTGTGGTAGGAGCTGTCCTGTATGGTGAGTTGTGGTAGTTGTTGTCGTGTATGGTGAGTTGTGGTAGTAGCTGTTCTATATGGTGAGTTGTGGTAGGAGTGGTAGGAGCTGTTGTGAATGGTGGGTTGTGGTAGTAGGTGTCCTGTATGGTGAGTTGTGGTAGGAGCTGTTGTGAATGGTGGGTTGTGGTAGTAGGTGTCGTGTATGGTTGGTTGTGGTAGGAGCTGTCCTGTATGGTGAGTTGTGGTAGGAGCTGTCTTTTATGGTGGGTTGTGGTAGGAGCTGTCCTGTATGGTGAGTTGTGGTAGTTGTTGTCGTGTATGGTGAGTTGTGGTAGTAGCTGTTCTATATGGTGAGTTGTGGTAGGAGCTGTCTTGTATGGTGAGTTGTGGTAGTTTTTGTCGTGTATGTTGAGTTGTGGTAGTTGTTGTCCTGTATGGTGAGTTGTGGTAGTAGTTGTCCTGAATGGTGAGTTGTGGTAGTAGCTGTCATGTATGGTGAGTTGTGGTAGTAGCTGTTGTGAATGGTGGGTTGTGGTAGTAGGTGTCCTGTATGGTTGGTTGTGGTAGGAGCTGTCCTGTATGGTGAGTTGTGGTAGGAGATGTATTTTATGGTGAGTTGTGGTAGGAGCTGTCCTGTACGGTGAGTTGTGGTAGGAGCTGTATTTTATGGTGAGTTGTGGTAGTAGCTGTCCTGTATGGTTGGTTGTGGTAGGAGCTGTCCTGTATGGTGAGTTGTGGTAGTTGTTGTCGTGTATGGTGAGTTGTGGTAGTAGCTGTTCTATATGGTGAGTTGTGGTAGGAGTGGTAGGAGCTGTTGTGAATGGTGGGTTGTGGTAGTAGGTGTCCTGTATGGTGAGTTGTGGTAGGAGCTGTTGTGAATGGTGGGTTGTGGTAGTAGGTGTCCTGTATGGTGAGTTGTGGTAGGAGCTGTTGTGAATGGTGGGTTGTGGTAGTAGGTGTCCTGTATGGTTGGTTGTGGTAGGAGCTGTCTTGTATGGTGAGTTGTGGTAGGAGCTGTCTTTTATGGTGAGTTGTGGTAGTAGGTGTCCTGTATGGTTGGTTGTGGTAGGAGCTGTCCTGTATGGTGAGTTGTGGTAGGAGCTGTTGTGAATGGTGGGTTGTGGTCGTAGCTGTCCTGTATGGTCAGTTGTGGAAGGAGTTGAAGGTTACAGGGTTGGAGTGAGTATGTCAGAAGTTCTATAGTGTGCTGTACCTCAGAGTTGAAAGACATTACAGGGTTAGAGTCAGAGTGAATATTCTGGGTGTTGGTAGGAGCTGTTCTGTACCTCAGAGTTGAAGCGTATCTGGCAGACGTTACAAGAGATGATGGGCCTCTTGGTTTTCACCAGTGGAATGCCGAAGGTATGGTTGATCACCGCCTTCTGCACTGGGTCCATCTGTGTGTGTGTGTGTGTGTGTGTGTGAGAGAGAGAGAGAGAGAGAGAGGATAATCATGAGACAGGGAAATTATGTATAGGCTACTGTACATCCCTGTCTAGTCCAGTGTCTAGTCCAGCGACCAGTCCAGTGTCTAGTCCAGCGACCAGTCCAGTGTCTAGCCCAGCGACCAGTCCAGTGTCTAGCCCAGCGACCAGTCCAGTGTCTAGCCCAGTGTCTAGCCCAGCGACCAGTCCACTGTCTAGCCCAGTGTCTAGCCCAGCGACCAGTCCAGTGTCTAGCCCAGTGTCTAGCCCAGCGACCAGTCCAGTGTCTAGCCCAGTGTCTAGTCCAGTAACTAGCCCAGTGTCTAGTCCAGTGTCTAGTCCTGAGTAGTACTCCAGACCAGTGTTAGAGCAGTGTTCTCCTGACCCTAACCTAACCCTGTTCACCTGACCCTTTATAGCCTAACCCTGTATAGCCTAACCCTGTTCATCTGACCCTGTTCACCTGACCCTGTTCACCTGACCCTGCTCACCTAACCCTACCATGACCATGTTAACCTAACCCGGTTAACTTGACCCTGTTCACCTGACCCTGTTCACCTGACCCTACCATGACCATGTTAACCTAACCCGGTTAACTTGACCCTGTTCACCTGACCCTGTTCACCTAACCCTGTTCACCTGACCCTGTTCACCTGACCCTACCATGACCATGTTAACCTAACCCAGTTAACTTGACCCTGTTCACCTGACCCTGTTCACCTGACCCTGTTCACCTGACCCTGTTAACCTAACGCTGTTAACCTGACCCTGTTAACCTGACCCTGTTCACCTGACCCTGTTAACCTGACCCTGTTAACCTGACCCTGTTCACCTGACCCTGTTAACCTGACCCTGTTAACCTGACCCTGTTAACCTAACGCTGTTAACCTGACCCTGTTAACCTAACCCTGTTAACCTGACCCTGTTCACCTGACCCTGTTAACCTGACCCTGTTAACCTAACCCTGTTCACCTGACCCTGTTCACCTGACCCTGTTAACCTGACCCCGTTCACCTGACCCTGTTCACCTGACCCTGTTAACCTAACCCTGTTAACCTAACGCTGTTCACCTGAACCTGTTAACCTGACCCTGTTCACCTGACCCTGTTAACCTGACCCTGTTAACCTGACCCTGTTAACCTGACCCTGTTAACCTGACCCTGTTAACCTGACCCTGTTAACCTAACCCTGTTAACCTAACGCTGTTCACCTGACCCTGTTAACCTGACCCTGTTCACCTGACCCTGTTAACCTGACCCTGTTAACCTAACGCTGTTAACCTGACCCTGTTAACCTGACCCTGTTCACCTGACCCTGTTAACCTGACCCTGTTAACCTGACCCTGTTCACCTGACCCTGTTAACCTGACCCTGTTCACCTGACCCTGTTAACCTGACCCTGTTAACCTGACCCTGTTAACCTAACGCTGTTAACCTGACCCTGTTAACCTGACCCTGTTAACCTGACCCTGTTAACCTAACCCTGTTAACCTAACGCTGTTCACCTGACCCTGTTAACCTGACCCTGTTAACCTGACCCTGTTAACCTGACCCTGTTAACCTAACCCTGTTAACCTAACCCTGTTAACCTGACCCTGTTCACCTGACCCTGTTCACCTGACCCTGTTAACCTAACCCTGTTAACCTAACGCTGTTCACCTGAACCTGTTAACCTGACCCTGTTAACCTGACCCTGTTAACCTGACCCTGTTAACCTGACCCTGTTAACCTGACCCTGTTAACCTGACCCTGTTAACCTGACCCTGTTAACCTGACCCTGTTAACCTAACCCTGTTAACCTGACCCTGTTCACCTGACCCTGTTAACCTGACCCTGTTAACCTGACCCTGTTCACCTGACCCTGTTAACCTAACGCTGTTCACCTGACCCTGTTCACCTGACCCTGTTAACCTGACCCTGTTAACCTAACCCTGTTAACCTAACGCTGTTCACCTGAACCTGTTAACCTGACCCTGTTAACCTAACCCTGTTAACCTAACGCTGTTCACCTGAACCTGTTAACCTGACCCTGTTCACCTGACCCTGTTAACCTAACCCTGTTCACCTGACCCTGTTCACCTGACCCTGTTAACCTAACCCTGTTCACCTGACCCTGTTCACCTGACCCTGTTAACCTAACCCTGTTAACCTGACCCTGTTAACCTAACCCTGTTCACCTGAACCTGTTCACCTGACCCTGTTAACCTAACCCTGCTAACTTGACCCTCCCTGTGTGTGTATGTGTGTGTGTGTGTTTGTCTGTGTGCAGCAGCCAAGCAGACCAAAGCATTATTTGACAACTGTTAAAGTACTACAGCTGTCATTACACTCTGTCATAACTGAAAGACTCCATACAGCTCTGAGACTCCAAAAAACTCTGAAAGACTCCAGAAAGTCCTAAAAGACTCCAAAAGCCCTGAAAGACTCCAAAAGCCCTAAAAGACTCCAAAAGCCCTAAAAGATGCCATAAGCCCTGAAAGACTCCAAAAGCCCTAAGACTTCAAAAGCCCTGAAAGACTCCAAAAGCCCTAAAAGACTCCAGAGTCCTAAAAGACTCCAAAAGCCCTGAAAGATTCAAAAGCCCTGAGACTCCAGAAAGTCCTAAAAGACTCCAAAAGCCCTGAGAGACTCCAGAAAGCCCTAAAAGACTCCAAAAGCCCTAAGACTCCCAAAGCCCCAAAAGACTCCCAAAGCCCCGAAAGACTCCAAAAGCCCT
Source organism: Oncorhynchus keta (assembly GCF_023373465.1). Taxonomy (NCBI): domain Eukaryota; kingdom Metazoa; phylum Chordata; class Actinopteri; order Salmoniformes; family Salmonidae; genus Oncorhynchus; species Oncorhynchus keta. The sequence continues at coordinate 14,016,013 of NC_068448.1, read as the reverse complement.
AAAAGACTCCAAAAGCCATGAAAGACTCCAAAAGCCTGAAAAGACTCCAAAAGCCCTGAAAGACTCCAAAAGCCATGAAAGACTCCAAAGACTCCAAAAGCCCTGAAAGACTCCAACAGCCCTGAAAGACTCCATACTGCTCTGAAAGACTCCAAAAGGCCCTAAAAGACTCAAAAAGCTCTGAAAGCCTCCAAAAAGCAATTGATTCAGCAGGCTACTGGCTGAATCAATTGCTGAAACACTACTGTAGCTCTGTTGGCATAACTCTTATAGATAACTGTGACACCTTTTGTAAACAGAAGATGCGCTCCGAGAATGACGGATTCCATCCAAATCATCTTGGTTCCTGGACCCTGTCCACGCGTTTCAAGGCTGCGTTGAGACAATGACTTAATAGTGACCCAAACCCTGCTCAGATAATCCCCACCATTGTGTTGCTGAGTTATAGTGTTGCTGCAAATGTACATTGTCCCAGGGGTGTTGGCAGTCATAATGTAAGTAACCTAATGTCTGTCCCTCTAACTCTCCCGAATGTCTCTGTCAGTTCTACAGCTATTGTCAGCAGTAATCGTGTGCCTCTGAACCTGAATTATACTGCTAGCCCTAGTATGAAACCCACTGTGTGAAGTTTACCCTGCAGCTCAAACATAAATATCAGATCAAACATAAATATCACTGTCATGCTTACCTCTGATAAGCCTCTCAGTAAAGTAATAAAAACAATCAAGAATCATAGAAAATAACTAAAAATAGCCCACATTAACCTATGTAGCCTAAGAAACAAGGTTCATGAAATCGATAACATGCTAGTAAGAGATAATATTCATATACTGACAAACAGGTTAACCTTCCTCACCTAAAGTCCATTCTTGATGGCAGTTGCTGTAGACCACCAATTGCTAACTGTCAGTATCTGGATAATACTGTATGTGTGAAATGCATGATCATTTATCAACAGAGAGGTATATTTTCTGGGTGATCCAAATATAAAAAGCTTCAATCTGTAACCAGTGCATGCAACCTGGTTCAGGTTATCAGGCAACCTACCAGGGTATTTACAAATGTATTGATCTCATCTTTACAAATCCGGCTAAAACATCTTAAATTAAATGTTGGGCAAAAAGGCGAACTTGGCTTCATCATTCATTGAATCAGATGGTTCATTCATCATTAAAACCCCACTGATATATAACTTCTTTAATTATATACCTGTATATTTTTTAAACTTAGGCATGACATGACAACCATGACAACAACAAATTCTGAACCTATACATCCATATATAACTGACCGAATTATGAAAGGCAAGCATTGTAAATTTGAATTACGTAAAGTGAGTGTGGAAAAGGTACATTTTTTGTTATTGTCTATCAACAACGACAAGCTTTTCTGGGTCTGGACAACTAGAATGGAAAATTATTTGGGATGAAAGCAGATTATATTGACACTCCTATTTGTCAATCTGAGCCTACAGCAAAGTGAGTGTCCTCAGGCCTGGAGAGAAGAAAAGGTCATTCTGCTAAGAATAGCAAAGCACCGTTTACTGGCGCAAACAACCAACCAATCACCCTGTTACCAACCCTTAGTAAACCTTTGGGAAAAAATGTGTTTGACCAGATACAATGGTATTTCACAGTGAACTATTTAACAACTGTCACGACTTCTTCCAAAGTCGTTGCCTCTCCTTGTTCGGGCGGTGCTCGCCGTTCGACGTCACCGGTCTTCTAGCCATCATTGATCCTTTTTTCATTTTCCATTGGTTTTGTCTTGTCTTCCCACACACCTGTTTTCTATCCCATTCATTACCCGTTGTGTATTTAACCCTCTGTTTCCCCTCATGTCTTTGTCAGAGATTGTTTTATTGTCAGTGTAGTGTGATTGTTGTATAGGTGCGCGTCGGGTCCTCGTACCCATGTTTGTTTATGTACGTTTAGTGTTATGGAGCATACTCCGTGGACTTTATTAAAAGACTCCATTTTACACTCCATTTGACTCTCCTGCGCCTGACTTCCCTGCCACCTGTTACACCTATGCATGACAACAACAGACTTTCAGAACACTTATAGAGAAGGGCATTCAACATATATGGAATTTACACAAATGACTGATGAGTTGCTGAGATAAATGTATAATAAGAAGATTGATCATGTTAAAAGCTGCAGAAACAGCTCCAACATCCATAATCTGTGGCTTTACATCCCCTGCTATATTGTGGATTGAGAGTTACCTGTCTAACAGAACACAGAGGGTGTTCTTTAATGGAAGCCTCATTAACATAATCCAGGTAAAATCAGGCATTCCCGAGAGCAGCTGTCTAGGCCCCTTACTTTAAAAAATCTTTACTAATGACCTGCCACTGGCACTGAGTAAAGCCTGTGTGTCTATGTATGCTGATGACTCAACACTATACACGTTGTGGTAGAGTAGAGTGTAATAATGTGTTGTATTGTAGATATGTTGTGGTAGTGTGTAATAATGTGTTCTATTGTAGATATGTTGTGGTAGAGTAGAGTGTAATAATGTGTTGTATTGTAGATATGTTGTGGTAGTGTGTAATAATGTGTTGTATTGTAGATATGTTGTGGTAGAGTAGAGTGTAATAATGTGTTGTATTGTAGATATGTTGTGGTAGTGTGTAATAATGTGTTGTATTGTAGATATGTTGTGGTAGAGTAGAGTGTAATAATGTGTTGTATTGTAGATATGTTGTGGTAGTGTGTAATAATGTGTTGTATTGTAGATATGTTGTGGTGTAATGTGTTGTATTGTAGATATGTTGTGGTAGAGTAGTAAGTAATAATGTGTTGTAATGTAGATATGTTGTGGTGTAATAATGTGTTGTATTGTAGATATGTTGTGGTAGAGTAGTAAGTAATAATGTGTTGTAATGTAGATATGTTGTGGTGTAATAATGTGTTGTATTGTAGATATGTTGTGGTAGTGTGTAATAATGTGTTCTATTGTAGATATGTTGTGGTAGAGTAGTGTGTAATAATGTGTTGTATTGTAGATATGTAGTGGTGTAATGTGTTGTATTGTAGATATGTAGTGGTGTAATAATGTGTTGTAATGTAGATATGTTGTGGTGTAATAATGTGTTGTATTGTAGATATGTTGTGGTGTAATAATGTGTTGTATTGTAGATATGTAGTGGTGTAATAATGTGTTGTAATGTAGATATGTTGTGGTGTAATAATGTGTTGTATTGTAGATATGTTGTGGTGTAATGTGTTGTATTGTAGATATGTAGTGGTGTAATAATGTGTTGTAATGTAGATATGTTGTGGTGTAATAATGTGTTGTATTGTAGATATGTTGTGGTGTAATAATGTGTTGTATTGTAGATATGTTGTGGTGTAATAATGTGTTGTATTGTAGATATGTTGTGGTGTAATAATGTGTTGTATTGTAGATATGTTGTGGTGTAATAATGTGTTGTATTGTAGATATGTAGTGGTGTAATAATGTGTTGTATTGTAGATATGTAGTGGTGTAATAATGTGTTGTATTGTAGATATGTTGTGGTGTAATAATGTGTTGTATTGTAGATATGTAGTGGTGTAATAATGTGTTGTATTGTAGATATGTAGTGGTGTAATAATGTGTTGTATTGTAGATATGTAGTGGTGTAATAATGTGTTGTATTGTAGATATGTTGTGGTAGAGTAGTAAGTAATAATGTGTTGTATTGTAGATATGTTGTGGTAGTGTGTAATAATGTGTTGTATTGTAGATATGTTGTGGGAGAGTAGTAAGTAATAATGTGTTGTATTGTAGATATGTTGTGGCAGAGTGTAATAATGTGTTGTATTGTAGATATGTTGTGGTAGTGTGTAATAATGTGTTGTATTGTAGATATGTTGTGGTAGAGTGTAATAATGTGTTGTATTGTAGATATGTTGTGGTAGAGTAGTGTGTAATAATGTGTTGTATTGTAGATATGTTGTGGTAGTGTGTAATAATGTGTTGTATTGTAGATATGTTGTGGTAGAGTAGTAAGTAATAATGTGTTGTATTGTAGATATGTTGTGGTAGAGTAGTAAGTAATAATGTGTTGTATTGTAGATATGTTGTGGTAGAGTAGAGTGTAATAATGTGTTGTATTGTAGATATGTTGTGGTAGAGTAGTGTGTAATAATGTGTTGTATTGTAGATATGTTGTGGTAGTGTGTAATAATGTGTTGTATTGTAGATATGTTGTGGTAGTGTGTAATAATGTGTTGTATTGTAGATATGTTGTGGTAGAGTAGTAAGTAATAATGTGTTGTATTGTAGATATGTTGTGGTAGAGTAGTGTGTAATAATGTGTTGTATTGTAGATATGTTGTGGTAGAGTAGTAAGTAATAATGTGTTGTATTGTAGATATGTTGTGGGAGAGTAGTGTGTAATAATGTGTTGTATTGTAGATATGTTGTGGTAGAGTAGTGTGTAATAATGTGTTGTATTGTAGATATGTTGTGGTAGAGTAGTAAGTAATAATGTGTTGTATTGTAGATATGTTGTGGGAGAGTAGTAAGTAATAATGTGTTGTATTGTAGATATGTTGTGGGAGAGTAGTGTGTAATAATGTGTTGTATTGTAGATATGTTGTGGTAGAGTAGTGTGTAATAATGTGTTGTATTGTAGATATGTTGTGGTAGTGTGTAATAATGTGTTGTATTGTAGATATGTTGTGGTAGTGTGTAATAATGTGTTATATTGTAGATATGTTGTGGTAGTGTGTAATAATGTGTTGTATTGTAGATATGTTGTGGTAGTGTGTAATAATGTGTTGTATTGTACATATGTTGTGGTAGAGTGTAATAATGTATTGTATTTTAGATATGTTGTGGTAGTGTGTAATAATGTGTTGTATTGTAGATATGTTGTGGTAGTGTGTAATAATGTGTTGTATTGTAGATATGTTGTGGTAGAGTAGTGTGTAATAATGTGTTGTATTGTAGATATGTTGTGGTAGTGTAGTGTGTAATAATGTGTTGTATTGTAGATATGTTGTGGTAGTGTGTAATAATGTGTTGTATTGTAGATATGTTGTGGTAGTGTGTAATAATGTGTTGTATTGTAGATATGTTGTGGTAGAGTGTAATAATGTGTTGTATTGTAGATATGTTGTGGTAGTGTGTAATAATGTGTTGTATTGTAGATATGTTGTGGTAGTGTGTAATAATGTGTTGTATTGTAGATATGTTGTGGTAGAGTGTAATAATGTGTTGTATTGTAGATATGTTGTGGTAGTGTGTAATAATGTGTTGTATTGTAGATATGTTGTGGTAGAGTAGTAAGTAATAATGTGTTGTATTGTAGATATGTTGTGGTAGTGTGTAATAATGTGTTGTATTGTAGATATGTTGTGGTAGTGTGTAATAATGTGTTGTATTTTAGATATGTTGTGGTAGTGTGTAATAATGTGTTGTATTTTAGATATGTTGTGGTAGTGTGTAATAATGTGTTGTATTGTAGATATGTTGTGGTAGTGTGTAATAATGTGTTGTATTTTAGATATGTTGTGGTAGTGTGTAATAATGTGTTGTATTGTAGATATGTTGTGGTAGAGTGTAATAATGTGTTATATTGTAGATATGTTGTGGTAGTGTGTAATAATGTGTTGTATTGTAGATATGTTGTGGTAGAGTGTAATAATGTGTTGTATTGTAGATATGTTGTGGTAGAGTGTAATAATGTGTTGTATTTTAGATATGTTGTGGTAGAGTAGTGTGTAATAATGTGTTGTATTTTAGATATGTTGTGGTAGTGTGTAATAATGTGTTGTATTGTAGATATGTTGTGGTAGAGGAGTGTGTAATAATGTGTTGTATTGTAGATATGTTGTGGGAGAGTAGTGTGTAATAATGTGTTATATTGTAGATATGTTGTGGTAGTGTGTAATAATGTGTTGTATTGTAGATATGTAGTGGTAGAGGAGTGTGTAATAATGTGTTGTATTGTAGATATGTTGTGGTAGTGTGTAATAATGTGTTGTATTTTAGATATGTTGTGGTAGAGTAGTGTGTAATAATGTGTTGTATTGTAGATATGTTGTGGTAGAGTGTAATAATGTGTTGTATTTTAGATATGTTGTGGTAGAGTAGTGTGTAATAATGTGTTGTATTGTAGATATGTTGTGGTAGAGTGTAATAATGTGTTGTATTTTAGATATGTTGTGGTAGAGTAGTGTGTAATAATGTGTTGTATTTTAGATATGTTGTGGTAGAGTAGTAAGTAATAATGTGTTGTATTGTAGATATGTTGTGGTAGAGGAGTGTGTAATAATGTGTTGTATTTTAGATATGTTGTGGTAGTGTGTAATAATGTGTTGTATTTTAGATATGTTGTGGTAGAGTAGTGTGTAATAATGTGTTGTATTGTAGATATGTTGTGGTAGAGTGTAATAATGTGTTGTATTTTAGATATGTTGTGGTAGAGTAGTGTGTAATAATGTGTTGTATTGTAGATATGTTGTGGTAGAGTGTAATAATGTGTTGTATTGTAGATATGTTGTGGTAGAGGAGTGTGTAATAATGTGTTGTATTGTAGATATGTTGTGGGAGAGTAGTAAGTAATAATGTGTTGTATTGTAGATATGTTGTGGGAGAGTAGTGTGTAATAATGTGTTATATTGTAGATATGTTGTGGTAGTGTGTAATAATGTGTTGTATTGTAGATATGTTGTGGTAGAGGAGTGTGTAATAATGTGTTGTATTTTAGATATGTTGTGGTAGTGTGTAATAATGTGTTGTATTGTAGATATGTTGTGGTAGAGTAGAGTGTAATAATGTGTTGTATTGTAGATATGTAGTGGTGTAATAATGTGTTGTATTTTAGATATATTGTGGTAGTGTGTAATAATGTGTTGTATTGTAGATATGTTGTGGGAGAGTAGTAAGTAATAATGTGTTGTATTGTAGATATGTTGTGGTAGTGTGTAATAATGTGTTGTATTGTAGATATGTTGTGGTGTAATAATGTGTTGTATTGTAGATATGTTGTGGTGTAATGTGTTGTATTGTAGATATGTTGTGGTAGTGTGTAATAATGTGTTGTATTGTAGATATGTTGTGGGAGAGTAGTAAGTAATAATGTGTTGTATTGTAGATATGTTGTGGGAGAGTAGAGTGTAATAATGTGTTGTATTGTAGATATGTTGTGGGAGAGTGTAATAATGTGTTGTATTGTAGATATGTTGTGGTAGAGTGTAATAATGTGTTATATTGTAGGTATGTTGTGGTAGTGTGTAATAATGTGTTATATTGTAGATATGTTGTGGTAGTGTGTAATAATGTGTTGTATTGTAGATATGTTGTGGTAGTGTGTAATAATGTGTTGTATTGTAGATATGTTGTGGTAGTGTGTAATAATGTGTTGTATTGTAGATATGTTGTGGTAGTGTGTAATAATGTGTTATATTGTAGGTATGTTGTGGTAGTGTGTAATAATGTGTTATATTGTAGATATGTTGTGGTAGTGTGTAATAATGTGTTGTATTGTAGATATGTTGTGGTAGTGTGTAATAATGTGTTGTATTTTAGATATGTTGTGGCAGAGTGTAATAATGTGTTGTATTGTAGATATGTTGTGGTAGTGGTGTAATAATGTGTTGTATTGTAGATATGTTGTGGTAGAGTAGTAAGTAATAATGTGTTGTATTGTAGATATGTTGTGGTAGAGTAGAGTGTAATAATGTGTTGTATTGTAGATATGTTGTGGTAGAGTAGAGTGTAATAATGTGTTGTATTGTAGATATGTTGTGGTAGTGTGTAATAATGTGTTGTATTGTAGATATGTTGTGGTAGTGTGTAATAATGTGTTGTATTGTAGATATGTTGTGGTAGTGTAGTGTGTAATAATGTGTTATATTGTAGATATGTTGTGGTAGTGTGTAATAATGTGTTGTATTTTAGATATGTTGTGGCAGAGTGTAATAATGTGTTTTATTGTAGATATGTTGTGGTAGTGGTGTAATAATGTGTTGTATTGTAGATATGTTGTGGTAGAGTAGTAAGTAATAATGTGTTGTATTGTAGATATGTTGTGGTAGAGTAGAGTGTAATAATGTGTTGTATTGTAGATATGTTGTGGGAGAGTAGTAAGTAATAATGTGTTGTATTGTAGATATGTTGTGGTAGTGTGTAATAATGTGTTGTATTGTAGATATGTTGTGGTGTAATAATGTGTTGTATTGTAGATATGTTGTGGTGTAATGTGTTGTATTGTAGATATGTTGTGGTGTAATAATGTGTTGTATTGTAGATATGTTGTGGTAGTGTGTAATAATGTGTTGTATTGTAGATATGTTGTGGGAGAGTAGTAAGTAATAATGTGTTGTATTGTAGATATGTTGTGGGAGAGTAGAGTGTAATAATGTGTTGTATTGTAGATATGTTGTGGTAGAGTGTAATAATGTGTTGTATTGTAGATATGTTGTGGTAGTGTGTAATAATGTGTTGTATTGTAGATATGTTGTGGTAGAGTAGAGTGTAATAATGTGTTGTATTGTAGATATGTTGTGGTAGTGTGTAATAATGTGTTGTATTGTAGATATGTTGTGGGAGAGTAGTGTGTAATAATGTGTTGTATTGTAGATATGTTGTGGTAGAGTAGTGTGTAATAATGTGTTGTATTGTAGATATGTTGTGGTAGTGTGTAATAATGTGTTGTATTGTAGATATGTTGTGGTAGAGTAGTAAGTAATAATGTGTTGTATTTTAGATATGTTGTGGTAGTGTGTAATAATGTGTTATATTGTAGGTATGTTGTGGTAGTGTGTAATAATGTGTTATATTGTAGATATGTTGTGGTAGTGTGTAATAATGTGTTGTATTGTAGATATGTTGTGGTAGTGTGTAATAATGTGTTGTATTGTAGATATGTTGTGGTAGTGTGTAATAATGTGTTATATTGTAGATATGTTGTGGTAGTGTGTAATAATGTGTTGTATTTTAGATATGTTGTGGCAGAGTGTAATAATGTGTTGTATTGTAGATATGTTGTGGTAGTGGTGTAATAATGTGTTGTATTGTAGATATGTTGTGGTAGAGTAGTAAGTAATAATGTGTTGTATTGTAGATATGTTGTGGTAGAGTAGAGTGTAATAATGTGTTGTATTGTAGATATGTTGTGGTAGAGTAGAGTGTAATAATGTGTTGTATTGTAGATATGTTGTGGTAGTGTGTAATAATGTGTTGTATTGTAGATATGTTGTGGTAGTGTGTAATAATGTGTTGTATTGTAGATATGTTGTGGTAGTGTAGTGTGTAATAATGTGTTATATTGTAGATATGTTGTGGTAGTGTGTAATAATGTGTTGTATTTTAGATATGTTGTGGCAGAGTGTAATAATGTGTTGTATTGTAGATATGTTGTGGTAGTGTAGAGTGTAATAATGTGTTGTATTGTAGATATGTTGTGGTAGTGTGTAATAATGTGTTGTATTGTAGATATGTTGTGGCAGAGTAGAGTGTAATAATGTGTTGTATTGTAGATATGTTGTGGTAGTGTGTAATAATGTGTTATATTGTAGATATGTTGTGGTAGTGTGTAATAATGTGTTGTATTGTAGATATGTTGTGGTAGAGTAGTAAGTAATAATGTGTTGTATTGTAGATATGTTGTGGTAGTGTAGTGTGTAATAATGTGTTATATTGTAGATATGTTGTGGTAGTGTAGTGTGTAATAATGTGTTATATTGTAGATATGTTGTGGTAGTGTAGTGTGTAATAATGTGTTATATTGTAGATATGTTGTGGTAGTGTAGTGTGTAATAATGTGTTATATTGTAGATATGTTGTGGTAGTGTGTAATAATGTGTTGTATTGTAGATATGTTGTGGTAGTGTGTAATAATGTGTTGTATTGTAGATATGTTGTGGTAGTGTGTAATAATGTGTTATATTGTAGATATGTTGTGGTAGTGTGTAATAATGTGTTGTATTGTAGATATGTTGTGGTAGTGTGTAATAATGTGTTGTATTGTACATATGTTGTGGTAGAGTGTAATAATGTGTTGTATTTTAGATATGTTGTGGTAGTGTGTAATAATGTGTTGTATTTTAGATATGTTGTGGTAGAGTAGTGTGTAATAATGTGTTGTATTGTAGATATGTTGTGGTAGAGTGTAATAATGTGTTGTATTTTAGATATGTTGTGGTAGAGTAGTGTGTAATAATGTGTTGTATTGTAGATATGTTGTGGTAGAGTGTAATAATGTGTTGTATTTTAGATATGTTGTGGTAGAGTAGTGTGTAATAATGTGTTGTATTGTAGATATGTTGTGGTAGAGTGTAATAATGTGTTGTATTTTAGATATGTTGTGGTAGAGTAGTGTGTAATAATGTGTTGTATTTTAGATATGTTGTGGTAGTGTGTAATAATGTGTTGTATTGTAGATATGTTGTGGTAGAGGAGTGTGTAATAATGTGTTGTATTGTAGATATGTTGTGGGAGAGTAGTGTGTAATAATGTGTTGTATTGTAGATATGTTGTGGTAGAGTAGTAAGTAATAATGTGTTGTATTGTAGATATGTTGTGGGAGAGCAGTGTGTAATAATGTGTTATATTGTAGATATGTTGTGGTAGTGTGTAATAATGTGTTGTATTGTAGATATGTTGTGGTAGAGGAGTGTGTAATAATGTGTTGTATTTTAGATATGTTGTGGTAGTGTGTAATAATGTGTTGTATTGTAGATATGTTGTGGTAGAGTAGAGTGTAATAATGTGTTGTATTTTAGATATGTTGTGGTAGTGTGTAATAATGTGTTGTATTGTAGATATGTTGTGGGAGAGTGTAATAATGTGTTGTATTGTAGATATGTTGTGGGAGAGTGTAATAATGTGTTGTATTGTAGATATGTTGTGGTAGTGTGTAATAATGTGTTGTATTGTAGATATGTTGTGGTAGAGGAGTGTGTAATAATGTGTTGTATTTTAGATATGTTGTGGTAGTGTGTAATAATGTGTTGTATTTTAGATATGTTGTGGTAGAGTAGTGTGTAATAATGTGTTGTATTGTAGATATGTTGTGGTAGAGTGTAATAATGTGTTGTATTTTAGATATGTTGTGGTAGAGTAGTGTGTAATAATGTGTTGTATTGTAGATATGTTGTGGTAGAGTGTAATAATGTGTTGTATTTTAGATATGTTGTGGTAGAGTAGTGTGTAATAATGTGTTGTATTGTAGATATGTTGTGGTAGAGTGTAATAATGTGTTGTATTTTAGATATGTTGTGGTAGAGTAGTGTGTAATAATGTGTTGTATTTTAGATATGTTGTGGTAGTGTGTAATAATGTGTTGTATTGTAGATATGTTGTGGTAGAGGAGTGTGTAATAATGTGTTGTATTGTAGATATGTTGTGGTAGAGTAGTGTGTAATAATGTGTTGTATTGTAGATATGTTGTGGTAGAGTAGTAAGTAATAATGTGTTGTATTTTAGATATGTTGTGGGAGAGTAGAGTGTAATAATGTGTTGTATTGTAGATATGTTGTGGTAGTGTGTAATAATGTGTTGTATTGTAGATATGTTGTGGTAGAGTAGAGTGTAATAATGTGTTGTATTGTAGATATGTTGTGGTAGTGTGTAATAATGTGTTGTATTGTAGATATGTTGTGGTAGAGTAGAGTGTAATAATGTGTTGTATTGTAGATATGTAGTGGTGTAATAATGTGTTGTATTTTAGATATGTTGTGGTAGTGTGTAATAATGTGTTGTATTGTAGATATGTTGTGGTAGAGTGTAATAATGTGTTGTATTGTAGATATGTTGTGGTAGTGTGTAATAATGTGTTATATTGTAGATATGTTGTGGGAGAGTGTAATAATGTGTTGTATTGTAGATATGTTGTGGTAGTGTGTAATAATGTGTTGTATTGTAGATATGTTGTGGGAGAGTAGTAAGTAATAATGTGTTGTATTGTAGATATGTTGTGGTAGAGTAGTAAGTAATAATGTGTTGTATTGTAGATATGTTGTGGTAGTGTGTAATAATGTGTTGTATTGTAGATATGTTGTGGGAGAGTAGTGTGTAATAATGTGTTGTATTGTAGATATGTTGTGGTAGAGTAGTGTGTAATAATGTGTTGTATTGTAGATATGTTGTGGTAGAGTATAGTGTAATAATGTGTTGTATTGTAGATATGTTGTGGTAGAGTAGTGTGTAATAATGTGTTGTATTGTAGATATGTTGTGGTAGAGTGTAATAATGTGTTGTATTGTAGATATGTTGTGGTAGAGTAGTAAGTAATAATGTGTTGTATTTTAGATATGTTGTGGTAGTGTGTAATAATGTGTTGTATTTTAGATATGTTGTGGTAGTGTGTAATAATGTGTTGTATTGTAGATATGTTGTGGTAGTGTGTAATAATGTGTTGTATTGTAGATATGTTGTGGTAGTGTGTAATAATGTGTTATATTGTAGGTATGTTGTGGGAGAGTAGTGTGTAATAATGTGTTGTATTGTAGATATGTTGTGGTAGTGTGTAATAATGTGTTGTATTGTAGATATGTTGTGGTAGTGTGTAATAATGTGTTATATTGTAGATATGTTGTGGTAGTGTGTAATAATGTGTTGTATTTTAGATATGTTGTGGCAGAGTGTAATAATGTGTTGTATTGTAGATATGTTGTGGTAGAGTAGAGTGTAATAATGTGTTGTATTGTAGATATGTTGTGGTAGTGTGTAATAATGTGTTGTATTGTAGATATGTTGTGGTAGTGTGTAATAATGTGTTGTATTGTAGATATGTTGTGGTAGTGTAGTGTGTAATAATGTGTTGTATTGTAGATATGTTGTGGTAGAGTAGTGTGTAATAATGTGTTGTATTGTAGATATGTTGTGGTAGTGTGTAATAATGTGTTGTATTGTAGATATGTTGTGGTAGAGTAGTAAGTAATAATGTGTTGTATTGTAGATATGTTGTGGGAGAGTAGAGTGTAATAATGTGTTGTATTGTAGATATGTTGTGGGAGAGTAGTAAGTAATAATGTGTTGTATTGTAGATATGTTGTGGTGTAATAATGTGTTGTATTGTAGATATGTTGTGGTAGAGTAGTAAGTAATAATGTGTTGTATTGTAGATATGTTGTGGTAGTGTGTAATAATGTGTTGTATTTTAGATATGTTGTGGCAGAGTGTAATAATGTGTTGTATTGTAGATATGTTGTGGTAGTGGTGTAATAATGTGTTGTATTGTAGATATGTTGTGGTAGAGTAGTAAGTAATAATGTGTTGTATTGTAGATATGTTGTGGTAGAGTAGAGTGTAATAATGTGTTGTATTGTAGATATGTTGTGGTAGTGTGTAATAATGTGTTGTATTGTAGATATGTTGTGGTAGTGTGTAATAATGTGTTGTATTGTAGATATGTTGTGGTAGTGTGTAATAATGTGTTGTATTGTAGATATGTTGTGGTAGTGTGTAATAATGTGTTGTATTGTAGATATGTTGTGGTAGAGTAGTGTGTAATAATGTGTTGTATTGTAGATATGTTGTGGTAGAGTAGTGTGTAATAATGTGTTGTATTGTAGATATGTTGTGGTAGAGTAGAGTGTAATAATGTGTTGTATTGTAGATATGTTGTGGCAGAGTAGTGTGTAATAATGTGTTGTATTGTAGATATGTTGTGGTAGAGTAGTGTGTAATAATGTGTTGTATTGTAGATATGTTGTGGTAGAGTAGTAAGTAATAATGTGTTGTATTTTAGATATGTTGTGGGAGAGTAGAGTGTAATAATGTGTTGTATTGTAGATATGTTGTGGTAGTGTGTAATAATGTGTTGTATTGTAGATATGTTGTGGTAGAGTAGAGTGTAATAATGTGTTGTATTGTAGATATGTTGTGGTAGTGTGTAATAATGTGTTGTATTGTAGATATGTTGTGGTAGTGTGTAATAATGTGTTGTATTGTAGATATGTTGTGGTAGTGTAGTAAGTAATAATGTGTTATATTGTAGATATGTTGTGGTAGTGTGTAATAATGTATTTGTATTTTAGATATGTTGTGGCAGAGTGTAATAATGTGTTGTATTGTAGATATGTTGTGGTAGTGGTGTAATAATGTGTTGTATTGTAGATATGTTGTGGTAGAGTAGTAAGTAATAATGTGTTTGTATTGTAGATATGTTGTGGCAGAGTGTAATAATGTGTTGTATTGTAGATATGTTGTGGTAGAGTAGAGTGTAATAATGTGTTGTATTGTAGATATGTTGTGGTAGTGTGTAATAATGTGTTGTATTGTAGATATGTTGTGGTAGTGTGTAATAATGTGTTGTATTGTAGATATGTTGTGGTAGTGTAGTGTGTAATAATGTGTTATATTGTAGATATGTTGTGGTAGTGTAGTGTGTAATAATGTGTTATATTGTAGATATGTTGTGGTAGTGTAGTGTGTAATAATGTGTTATATTGTAGATATGTTGTGGTAGTGTAGTGTGTAATAATGTGTTATATTGTAGATATGTTGTGGTAGTGTGTAATAATGTGTTGTATTGTAGATATGTTGTGGTAGTGTGTAATAATGTGTTGTATTGTAGATATGTTGTGGTAGTGTAGTGTGTAATAATGTGTTATATTGTAGATATGTTGTGGTAGTGTAGTGTGTAATAATGTGTTATATTGTAGATATGTTGTGGTAGTGTGTAATAATGTGTTGTATTGTAGATATGTTGTGGTAGTGTGTAATAATGTGTTGTATTGTAGATATGTTGTGGTAGTGTGTAATAATGTGTTGTATAGTAGATATGTTGTGGTAGAGTAGAGTGTAATAATGTGTTGTATTGTAGATATGTTGTGGTAGTGTGTAATAATGTGTTATATTGTAGGTATGTTGTGGGAGAGTAGTGTGTAATAATGTGTTGTATTGTAGATATGTTGTGGTAGTGTGTAATAATGTGTTGTATTGTAGATATGTTGTGGTAGTGTGTAATAATGTGTTGTATTGTAGATATGTTGTGGTAGTGTAGTGTGTAATAATGTGTTATATTGTAGATATGTTGTGGTAGTGTGTAATAATGTGTTGTATTGTAGATATGTTGTGGTAGTGTGTAATAATGTGTTGTATTGTAGATATGTTGTGGTAGTGTAGTGTGTAATAATGTGTTGTATTGTAGATATGTTGTGGTAGTGTGTAATAATGTGTTGTATTGTAGATATGTTGTGGTAGTGTGTAATAATGTGTTGTATTGTAGATATGTTGTGGGAGAGTAGTAAGTAATAATGTGTTGTATTGTAGATATGTTGTGGCAGAGTGTAATAATGTGTTGTATTGTAGATATGTTGTGGTAGAGTAGTAAGTAATAATGTGTTGTATTGTAGATATGTTGTGGGAGAGTAGAGTGTAATAATGTGTTGTATTGTAGATATGTTGTGGGAGAGTGTAATAATGTGTTGTATTGTAGATATGTTGTGGTAGAGTAGAGTGTAATAATGTGTTGTATTGTAGATATGTTGTGGTAGTGTGTAATAATGTGTTATATTGTAGATATCTTGTGGCAGAGTGTAATAATGTGTTGTATTGTAGATATGTTGTGGTAGTGTGTAATAATGTGTTGTATTGTAGATATGTTGTGGTAGTGTGTAATAATGTGTTGTATTGTAGATATGTTGTGGTAGAGTAGAGTGTAATAATGTGTTGTATTGTAGATATGTTGTGGTAGTGTGTAATAATGTGTTATATTGTAGATATGTTGTGGTAGTGTGTAATAATGTGTTTGTATTGTAGATATGTTGTGGGAGTGTAGTGTGTAATAATGTGTTGTATTGTAGATATGTTGTGGTAGAGTAGAGTGTAATAATGTGTTGTATTGTAGATATGTTGTGGTAGTGTGTAATAATGTGTTATATTGTAGATATGTTGTGGTAGTGTGTAATAATGTGTTGTATTGTAGATATGTTGTGGTAGAGTAGTAAGTAATAATGTGTTGTATTGTAGATATGTTGTGGTAGTGTGTAATAATGTGTTGTATTGTAGATATGTAGTGGTAGAGTAGAGTGTAATAATGTCTTGTATTGTAGATATGTAGTGGTGTAATAATGTGTTGTATTGTAGATATGTTGTGGTAGAGTAGAGTGTAATAATGTGTTGTATTGTAGATATGTTGTGGTAGAGTGTAATAATGTGTTGTATTGTAGATATGTTGTGGTAGTGTGTAATAATGTGTTGTATTGTAGATATGTTGTGGTAGTGTGTAATAATGTGTTGTATTGTAGATATGTTGTGGTAGTGTGTAATAATGTGTTGTATTGTAGATATGTTGTGGTAGTGTGTAATAATGTGTTATATTGTAGATATGTTGTGGTAGTGTGTAATAATGTGTTGTATTTTAGATATGTTGTGGCAGAGTGTAATAATGTGTTGTATTGTAGATATGTTGTGGTAGTGGTGTAATAATGTGTTGTATTGTAGATATGTTGTGGTAGAGTAGTAAGTAATAATGTGTTGTATTGTAGATATGTTGTGGTAGAGTAGAGTGTAATAATGTGTTGTATTGTAGATATGTTGTGGTAGAGTAGAGTGTAATAATGTGTTGTATTGTAGATATGTTGTGGTAGTGTGTAATAATGTGTTGTATTGTAGATATGTTGTGGTAGTGTGTAATAATGTGTTGTATTGTAGATATGTTGTGGTAGTGTAGTGTGTAATAATGTGTTATATTGTAGATATGTTGTGGTGTAATAATGTGTTGTATTGTAGATATGTTGTGGTGTAATAATGTGTTGTATTGTAGATATGTTGTGGTGTAATAATGTGTTGTATTGTAGATATGTTGTGGTGTAATAATGTGTTGTATTGTAGATATGTAGTGGTGTAATAATGTGTTGTATTGTAGATATGTTGTGGTAGAGTAGAGTGTAATAATGTGTTGTATTGTAGATATGTTGTGGGAGAGTAGTAAGTAATAATGTGTTGTATTGTAGATATGTTGTGGTAGTGTGTAATAATGTGTTGTATTGTAGATATGTTGTGGTGTAATAATGTGTTGTATTGTAGATATGTTGTGGTATAATGTGTTGTATTGTAGATATGTTGTGGTAGTGTAGTGTCTAATAATGTGTTATATTGTAGATATGTTGTGGTAGTGTGTAATAATGTGTTGTATTGTAGATATGTTGTGGTAGTGTAGTGTGTAATAATGTGTTATATTGTAGATATGTTGTGGTAGTGTGTAATAATGTGTTGTATTGTAGATATGTTGTGGTAGTGTGTAATAATGTGTTGTATTGTAGATATGTTGTGGTAGTGTAGTGTGTAATAATGTGTTGTATTGTAGATATGTTGTGGTAGTGTAGTGTAATAATGTGTTGTATTGTAGATATGTTGTGGTAGTGTGTAATAATGTGTTGTATTGTAGATATGTTGTGGTAGTGTGTAATAATGTGTTGTATGTGTAGATATGTTGTAGTAGTGTGTAATAATGTGTTGTATTGTAGATATGTTGGTAGTGTGTAATAATGTGTTGTATTGTAGATATGTTGTGGTAGTGTAGTGTAATAATGTGTTATATTGTAGATATGTTGTGGTAGAGAGTGTGTAATAATGTGTTGTATTGTAGATATGTTGTGGTAGTGTGTAATAATGTGTTGTATTGTAGATATGTTGTGGTAGTGTGTAATAATGTGTTGTATTGTAGATATGTTGTGGTAGTGTAGTGTGTAATAATGTGTTATATTGTAGATATGTTGTGGTAGTGTAGTGTGTAATAATGTGTTATATTGTAGATATGTTGTGGTAGTGTGTAATAATGTGTTGTATTGTAGATATGTTGTGGTAGTGTAGTGTGTAATAATGTGTTATATTGTAGATATGTTGTGGTAGTGTGTAATAATGTGTTGTATTGTAGATATGTTGTGGCAGTGTGTAATAATGTGTTGTATTGTAGATATGTTGTGGTAGAGTAGTAAGTAATAATGTGTTGTATTGTAGATATGTTGTGGTAGTGTGTAATAATGTGTTGTATTGTAGATATGTTGTGGTAAGTAGTAAGTAATAATGTGTTGTATTGTAGATATGTTGTGGTAGTGTGTAATAATGTGTTATATTGTAGATATGTTGTGGTAGTGTGTAATAATGTGTTGTATTGTAGATATGTTGTAGTAGTGTGTAATAATGTGTTGTATTGTAGATATGTTGTGGTAGTGTGTAATAATGTGTTATATTGTAGATATCTTGTGGCAGAGTGTAATAATGTGTTGTATTGTAGATATGTTGTGGTAGTGTGTAATAATGTGTTTGTATTGTAGATATGTTGTGGTAGTGTGTAATAATGTGTTGTATTGTAGATATGTTGTGGTAAGAGTGTAATAATGTATTGTATTGTAGATATGTTGTGGTAGTGTGTAATAATGTGTTATATTGTAGATATGTTGTGGTAGTGTGTAATAATGTGTTTGTATTGTAGATATGTTGTGGGAGAGTAGAGTGTAATAATGTGTTGTATTGTAGATATGTTGTGGTAGAGTAGAGTGTAATAATGTGTTGTATTGTAGATATGTTGTGGTAGTGTGTAATAATGTGTTATATTGTAGATATGTTGTGGTAGTGTGTAATAATGTGTTGTATTGTAGATATGTTGTGGTAGAGTAGTAAGTAATAATGTGTTGTATTGTAGATATGTTGTGGTAGTGTGTAATAATGTGTTGTATTGTAGATATGTTGTGGTAGATAGAGTGTAATAATGTCTTGTATTGTAGATATGTTGTGGTGTAATAATGTGTTGTATTGTAGATATGTTGTGGTAGAGTAGAGTGTAATAATGTGTTGTATTGTAGATATGTTGTGGTAGTGTGTAATAATGTGTTATATTGTAGGTATGTTGTGGGAGAGTAGTGTGTAATAATGTGTTGTATTGTAGATATGTTGTGGTAGTGTGTAATAATGTGTTGTATTGTAGATATGTTGTGGTAGTGTGTAATAATGTGTTATATTGTAGATATGTTGTGGTAGTGTGTAATAATGTGTTGTATTTTAGATATGTTGTGGCAGAGTGTAATAATGTGTTGTATTGTAGATATGTTGTGGTAGTGTGTAATAATGTGTTGTATTGTAGATATGTTGTGGTAGAGTAGTAAGTAATAATGTGTTGTATTGTAGATATGTTGTGGTAGAGTAGAGTGTAATAATGTGTTGTATTGTAGATATGTTGTGGTAGAGTAGAGTGTAATAATGTGTTGTATTGTAGATATGTTGTGGTAGTGTGTAATAATGTGTTGTATTGTAGATATGTTGTGGTAGTGTGTAATAATGTGTTTGTATTGTAGATATGTTGTGGTAGTGTAGTGTGTAATAATGTGTTATATTGTAGATATGTTGTGGTAGTGTGTAATAATGTGTTGTATTTTAGATATGTTGTCAGAGTGTAATAATGTGTTGTGTAGATATGTTGTGGTAGTGGTGTAATAATGTGTTGTATTGTAGATATGTTGTGGTAGAGTAGTAAGTAATAATGTGTTGTATTGTAGATATGTTGTGGTAGTGGTGTAATAATGTGTTGTATTGTAGATATGTTGTGGTAGAGTAGAGTGTAATAATGTGTTGTATTGTAGATATGTTGTGGTAGACAGAGTGTAATAATGTGTTGTATTGTAGATATGTTGTGGTAGTGTGTAATAATGTGTTTGTATTGTAGATATGTTGTGGTAGTGTGTAATAATGTGTTGTATTGTAGATATGTTGTGGTAAGTGTGTAATAATGTGTTATATTGTAGATATGTTGTGGTAGTGTAGTGTGTAATAATGTGTTATATTGTAGATATGTTGTGGTAGTGTGTAATAATGTGTTGTATTGTAGATATGTTGTGGTAGTGTAGTGTGTAATAATGTGTTATATTGTAGATATGTTGTGGTAGTGTGTAATAATGTGTTGTATTGTAGATATGTTGTGGTGAGTGTGTAATAATGTGTTGTATTGTAGATATGTTGTGGTAGTGTAGTGTGTAATAATGTGTTGTATTGTAGATATGTTGTGGTAGTGTGTAATAATGTGTTGTATTGTAGATATGTTGTGGTAGTGTGTAATAATGTGTTGTATTGTAGATATGTTGTGGTAGTGTGTAATAATGTGTTATTGTAGATATGTTGTGGTAGTGTAGTGTGTAATAATGTGTTATATTGTAGATATGTTGTGGTAGAGTAGTGTGTAATAATGTGTTGTATTGTAGATATGTTGTGGTAGTGTGTAATAATGTGTTGTATTGTAGATATGTTGTGGTAGTGTGTAATAATGTATTGTATTGTAGATATGTTGTGGTAGTGTAGTGTGTAATAATGTGTTATATTGTAGATATGTTGTGGTAGTGTAGTGTGTAATAATGTGTTATATTGTAGATATGTTGTGGTAGTGTGTAATAATGTGTTGTATTGTAGATATGTTGTGGTAGTGTAGTGTGTAATAATGTGTTATATTGTAGATATGTTGTGGTAGTGTGTAATAATGTGTTGTATTGTAGATATGTTGTGGTAGAGTAAGTAATAATGTGTTGTATTGTAGATATGTTGTGGGAGAGTGTAATAATGTGTTGTGTTGTAGATATGTTGTGGTAGAGTGTAATAATGTGTTGTATTGTAGATATGTTGTGGTAGTGTGTAATAATGTGTTGTATTGTAGATATGTTGTGGGAGAGTAGTAAGTAATAATGTGTTGTATTGTAGATATGTTGTGGTAGTGTGTAATAATGTGTTGTATTGTAGATATGTTGTGGTAGAGTAGTAAGTAATAATGTGTTGTATTGTAGATATGTTGTGGTAGTGTGTAATAATGTGTTATATTGTAGATATGTTGTGGTAGTGTGTAATAATGTGTTGTATTGTAGATATGTTGTGGTAGTGTGTAATAATGTGTTGTACAGATATGTTGTGGTAGTGTGTAATAATGTGTTATATTGTAGATATCTTGTGGCAGAGTGTAATAATGTGTTGTATTGTAGATATGTTGTGGTAGTGTGTAATAATGTGTTGTATTGTAGATATGTTGTGGTAGTGTGTAATAATGTGTTATAGATATGTTGTGGTAGAGTAGAGTGTAATAATGTGTTGTATTGTAGATATGTTGTGGTAGTGTGTAATAATGTGTTATATTGTAGATATGTTGTGGTAGTGTGTAATAATGTACATTATGGAGATATGTTGTAGGAGAAGTAGAGTGTAATAATGTGTTGTATTGTAGATATATTGTGGTAGTGTAGTGTGTAATAATGTATTATATTGTAGATATCTTGTAGTAGTGTAGTGTGTAATAATGTGTTATATTGTAGATATGTTGTGGTAGTGTGTAATAATGTGTTGTATTGTAGATATGTTGTGGTAGTGTAGTGTGTAATAATGTGTTATATTGTAGATATGTTGTGGTAGTGTGTAATAATGTGTTTGTATTGTAGATATGTTGTGGTAGTGTGTAATGTGTTGTATTGTAGATATGTTGTGGTAGTGTAGTGTGTAATAATGTGTTTGTATTGTAGATATGTTGTGGTAGTGTGTAATAATGTGTTGTATTGTAGATATGTTGTGGTAGTGTGTAATAATGTGTTGTATTGTAGATATGTTGTGGTAGTGTGTAATAATGTGTTTTGTATTGTAGATATGTTGTGGTAGTGTGTAATAATGTGTTGTATTGTAGATATGTTTGTGGTAGTGTAGTGTGTAATAATGTGTTATATTGTAGATATGTTGTGGTAGAGTAGTGTGTAATAATGTGTTGTATTGTAGATATGTTGTGGTAGTGTGTAATAATGTGTTGTATTGTAGATATGTTGTGTTAGTGTGTAATAATGTGTTGTATTGTAGATATGTTGTGGTAGTGTAGTGTGTAATAATGTGTTATATTGTAGATATGTTGTGGTAGTGTAGTGTGTAATAATGTGTTATATTGTAGATATGTTGTGGTAGTGTGTAATAATGTGTTGTATTGTAGATATGTTGTGGTAGTGTAGTGTGTAATAATGTGTTATATTGTAGATATGTTGTGGTAGTGTGTAATAATGTGTTGTATTGTAGATATGTTGTGGCAGTGTGTAATAATGTGTTGTATTGTAGATATGTTGTGGTAGAGTAGTAAGTAATAATGTGTTGTATTGTAGATATGTTGTGGTAGTGTGTAATAATGTGTTGTATTGTAGATATGTTGTGGTGGAGTAGTAAGTAATAATGTGTTGTATTGTAGATATGTTGTGGTGTAATAATGTGTTGTATTGTAGATATGTTGTGGTAGAGTGTAATAATGTGTTGTATTGTAGATATGTTGTGGTAGAGTAGTAAGTAATAATGTGTTGTATTGTAGATATGTTGTGGTAGTGTGTAATAATGTGTTGTATTGTAGATATGTTGTGGTAGAGTAGTAAGTAATAATGTGTTGTATTGTAGATATGTTGTGGTGTAATGTGTTGTATTGTAGATATGTAGTGGTGTAATAATGTGTTGTATTGTAGATATGTTGTGGTAGTGTGTAATAATGTGTTGTATTGTAGATATGTTGTGGTGTAATAATGTGTTGTATTGTAGATATCTTGTGGCAGAGTGTAATAATGTGTTGTATTGTAGATATGTTGTGGTAGTGTGTAATAATGTGTTGTATTGTAGATATGTTGTGGTAGTGTGTAATAATGTGTTGTATTGTAGATATGTTGTGGTAGTAGAGTGTAATAATGTGTTGTATTGTAGATATGTTGTGGTAGTGTGTAATAATGTGTTATATTGTAGATATGTTGTGGTAGTGTGCAATAATGTGTTGTATTGTAGATATGTTGTGGTAGAGTAGAGTGTAATAATGTGTTGTATTGTAGATATGTTGTGGTAGAGTAGAGTGTAATAATGTGTTGTATTGTAGATATGTTGTGGTAGTGTGTAATAATGTGTTATATTGTAGATATGTTGTGGTAGTGTGCAATAATGTGTTGTATTGTAGATATGTTGTGGTAGTGTGTAATAATGTGTTGTATTGTAGATATGTTGTGGTAGAGTAGAGTGTAATAATGTCTTGTATTGTAGATATGTAGTGGTGTAATAATGTGTTGTATTGTAGATATGTTGTGGTAGAGTAGAGTGTAATAATGTCTTGTATTGTAGATATGTAGTGGTGTAATAATGTGTTGTATTGTAGATATGTTGTGGTAGAGTAGAGTGTAATAATGTCTTGTATTGTAGATATGTTGTGGGAGAGTAGAGTGTAATAATGTGTTGTATTGTAGATATGTAGTGGTGTAATAATGTGTTCTATTGTAGATATGTTGTGGTAGTGTGTAATAATGTGTTGTATTGTAGATATGTTGTGGTAGTGTGTAATAATGTGTTATATTGTAGATATGTTGTGGTAGTGTGTAATAATGTGTTATATTGTAGATATGTTGTGGTAGTGTGTAATAATGTGTTGTATTTTAGATATGTTGTGGCAGAGTGTAATAATGTGTTGTATTGTAGATATGTTGTGGTAGTGCGTAATAATGTGTTGTATTTTAGATATGTTGTGGCAGAGTGTAATAATGTGTTGTATTGTAGATATGTTGTGGTAGAGTAGAGTGTAATAATGTGTTGTATTGTAGATATGTTGTGGTAGTGTGTAATAATGTGTTGTATTGTAGATATGTTGTGGTAGTGTGTAATAATGTGTTGTATTGTAGATATGTTGTGGTAGTGTAGTGTGTAATAATGTGTTATATTGTAGATATGTTGTGGTAGTGTAGTGTGTAATAATGTGTTATATTGTAGATATGTTGTGGTAGTGTGTAATAATGTGTTGTATTGTAGATATGTTGTGGTAGTGTAGTGTGTAATAATGTGTTATATTGTAGATATGTTGTGGTAGTGTGTAATAATGTGTTGTATTGTAGATATGTTGTGGTAGTGTGTAATAATGTGTTGTATTGTAGATATGTTGTTGTAGTGTGTAATAATGTGTTGTATTGTAGATATGTTGTGGTAGTGTGTAATAATGTGTTGTATTGTAGATATGTTGTGGTAGTGTGTAATAATGTGTTGTATTGTAGATATGTTGTGGTAGTGTGTAATAATGTGTTGTATTGTAGATATGTTGTGGTAGTGTGTAATAATGTGTTGTATTGTAGATATGTTGTGGTAGTGTAGTGTGTAATAATGTGTTATATTGTAGATATGTTGTGGTAGTGTAGTGTGTAATAATGTGTTATATTGTAGATATGTTGTGGTAGTGTGTAATAATGTGTTGTATTGTAGATATGTTGTGGTAGTGTGTAATAATGTGTTGTATTGTAGATATGTTGTGGTAGTGTAGTGTGTAATAATGTGTTATATTGTAGATATGTTGTGGTAGTGTAGTGTGTAATAATGTGTTATATTGTAGATATGTTGTGGTAGTGTGTAATAATGTGTTGTATTGTAGATATGTTGTGGTAGTGTGTAATAATGTGTTATATTGTAGATATGTTGTGGTAGTGTGTAATAATGTGTTGTATTGTAGATATGTTGTGGTAGAGTAGTAAGTAATAATGTGTTATATTGTAGATATGTTGTGGTAGTGTGTAATAATGTGTTGTATTGTAGATATGTTGTGGTAGAGTGTAATAATGTGTTGTATTGTAGATATGTTGTGGTAGTGTGTAATAATGTGTTGTATTGTAGATATGTTGTGGTAGAGTAGTAAGTAATAATGTGTTGTATTGTAGATATGTTGTGGTAGTGTGTAATAATGTGTTGTATTGTAGATATGTTGTGGTAGTGTGTAATAATGTGTTGTATTGTAGATATGTTGTGGTAGAGTAGTAAGTAATAATGTGTTGTATTGTAGATATGTTGTGGTAGTGTGTAATAATGTGTTATATTGTAGATATGTTGTGGTAGTGTGTAATAATGTGTTGTATTGTAGATATGTTGTGGTAGTGTGTAATAATGTGTTGTATTGTAGATATGTTGTGGTAGTGTGTGTAATAATGTGTTATATTGTAGATATGTTGTGGGAGAGTGTAATAATGTGTTGTATTGTAGATATGTTGTGGTAGTGTGTAATAATGTGTTGTATTGTAGATATGTTGTGGTAGTGTGTAATAATGTGTTGTATTGTAGATATGTTGTGGTAGAGTAGAGTGTAATAATGTGTTGTATTGTAGATATGTTGTGGTAGTGTGTAATAATGTGTTGTATTGTAGATATGTTGTGGTAGTGTGTAATAATGTGTTGTATTGTAGATATGTTGTGGTAGAGTAGAGTGTAATAATGTGTTGTATTGTAGATATGTTGTGGTAGAGTAGAGAGTAATAATGTGTTGTATTGTAGATATGTTGTGGTAGTGTGTAATAATGTGTTATATTGTAGATATGTTGTGGTAGTGTGTAATAATGTGTTGTATTGTAGATATATGTTGTGGTAGAGTAGTAAGTAATAATGTGTTGTATTGTAGATATGTTGTGGTAGTAAATAATGTGTTGTATTGTAGATATGTTGTGGTAGAGTAGAGTGTAATAATGTGTTGTATTGTAGATATGTTGTGGTAGTGTGTAATAATGTGTTGTATTGTAGATATGTTGTGGGAGAGTAGTAAGTAATAATGTGTTGTATTGTAGATATGTTGTGGCAGAGTGTAATAATGTGTTGTATTGTAGATATGTTGTGGGAGAGTAGTAAGTAATAATGTGTTGTATTGTAGATATGTTGTGGGAGAGTAGTATGTAATAATGTGTTGTATTGTAGATATGTTGTGGGAGAGTAGTAAGTAATAATGTGTTGTATTGTAGATATGTTGTGGTAGTGTGTAATAATGTGTTGTATTTTAGATATGTTGTGGGAGAGTAGTAAGTAATAATGTGTTGTATTGTATGCAGGGCTGCAGGATAGCATAGCGGTTAGAGCGATGGACTAGTAACCGGAAGGTTGCAAGATCAAAGTTCAAGTTCTGCCCCTGAACAGGCACTTAACCCACTGTTAGTACCTCCCTGTTTCAGTCTGTTTTCATTCAAAAGGCATCTTTGTTGCAGGTGCATGAATAAGATGAGAACAGAGAAGAAACCCGCACACTGCTCTTGACAGTGTCACTGTTCCTTTATAAGCTTTGCATATTGGCCTATCAGTTTGGGTTGGAGTCAAGGGAAATAAGTAAGTGTTACCAAATATAACTGTGCATTTTATAAATATAAGTGTGTAAATAAAATGTATTAAACACATTTGTAAAACCAAAATGACTCATCAAGCAAGTTTTCATTGGGTACAGAGCAAGAAAAATTGAAAATGAGGTGGTGCTTCCGTTTGGTGCCTAATATACACTTCAATGGTTTGAAAGCTATGTGGGCTGGTGCAGCTGCTTTGTGAGGGAATGACCGCACGCAAATTGTTTCAGCTGGGATGTCCATAATGAGGATGTTAGGCCTGTAAGGCCCCTCAGCATAAATGGAACTGACGAGCTTTAGCTCCAGGACAACGCTGTGCAGGACAATAAGTCCCTAGTTAAACCACAGTCCCAGACACAAAGAGACAGGAAATCCAGTCAGCCTGTCCTGTGGTCTCTGAACTGAACAGAGTCCACAACCCTTATCTGAACCATAATTTATTCTTGGGCTCATATTTAATTGACAGCATTAGCAGATGATACATCGTTGGTGTGGATTTTGACTAAACAGAGCCAACGGTCTTGCACTTCATTTTGTGCAGCCTACGCTGTAGCATTGGCATGCAGCTTCACTGGACAAAATAAAACTTTATTAGACCATTTTGAATTACATTTCCATTCCTTGACATGTCTTCGTAAAAATTATTTTTAAACCTTAAGTTACTCAGACAGTTACTGAGACATAAATCTCTCTCAACTCGAGTGTAAAAAACAAACTCATTTTAGATTGTACATTTAGATGATAACCATACATTTCTTGTCATTGTCTTACAGCCAGAGCGAGCCACGTATACAAACTGCTTAAGTTGGCTGGAGAGACGGCCGATGGGAGAGGCTGAAATGAATACGCTCTTAAATCAAACAAAAACTATCTGGAAATCTGCACTGGGATTGTAACCAGGCAACCCAAAATGGGGAAAACTAAACAGATAAGAGGAACAGAGAGAGAAGGCTGAGACAGGGAGCAGAGTGACAGCACAGACCATCTGACCATACCATCTGTAGAGAGAGGAGAGGAGAGGAGAGGAGAGGAGAGGAGAGGAGAGGAGAGGAGAGGACAGGAGAGGAGAGGAGAGGAGAGGAGAGGGAGAGGAGAGGAGAGGAGAGGAGAGGAGAGGAGAGAGGAGAGGAGAGGAGAGGAGAGGAGAGGAGAGGAGAGGAGGAGAGGAGAGGAGAGGAGAGGAGAGGAGAGGAGAGGAGAGGAGAGGAGAGGAGAGGAGGATCAGGCTCATCCTGACATCTCACATTCTTATCTCTTCTGGTCGTCTTCCCCCTCTTTCTCCCTCTCCTCTTTCTCCCTCCCCCTCTACCCCACTCATTCAATTTCCCAGAACTTATCTCTCATCTCTCCCAGCCTTTTCTGGGTCTGCTGTCCACATGGAAACACACAGGAAGAGAGGATGGATCACGGCCAGTAACGCTGGACTATGATGACATAGTGTTCCTGGACCTCCAGGAGTATACGACCCCCTGCAGCCAGCTTGGTCATTGGTAAATGCTGTATAACGTGTATTAAAAGAACAGAAACCGCAGCTCTAAACTAATCCTGTTTCATAGCCATATATCCTGCAAATGAAAACAAACACCACTTCCACCAAATGTTGATCAAATGCATATGTAACCATCACACATGAACAAAGCTGTCGTCAGTGTGTGTGTGTGTGTGTGTGTGTGTGTGTGTGTGTGTGTGTGTGTGTGTGTGTGTGTGTGTGTGTGTGTGTGTGTGTGTGTGTGTGTGTGTGTGTGTGTGTGTGTGTGTGTGTGTGTGTGTGTGTGTGTGTGTGTGTGTGTGTGTGTGTGTGTGTGTGTGTGTGTGTGCGTGCGTCCAGTTTAACAGTGCTCAAGTCAACAGGTGCTTCTCAGTCACTGCTCCACTGCCCTCTGATCTCCAGTAAAACGTTTGTCCAGAAAGAGAGTGGTTTCCATGGTTTCCATGGTTTCCAGGTGTTTGATGCCAATCCATTTGCTCCGTTCCGGCCATTATTGTGAGCCGTCCTCCCCTCAGCAGCCTCCACTGACGAGCACACACACACACACACACACACACCATAAAGGGGCATCATTCACTCACTCAGACACAGTACAAGTCAACAGTCCAACACACCTCTCTTCTCCAATAGTGTGTTTTAAAGGGACAATTAGCAGTATAAATTAATGATGTGTAGCAATTCATTCTTAACTTATAAATGCCTCATGAGCTTAGTTTAATTGTTGTACCCCATCAGAACGCAAAATAGAAGCTTGTTTTACTCCAATGTAAACAAAGTAAATGTAAACAAACACTGTACAGCCTCAAAACATGGTCAAAACTATAATATTGATATCATGAATGGTCAGTCCATGCATCCATAGCTCTGTCTATGAATTTGAGAGTGGTTACATTTCTCCTGTCTCATCCCTCATGTTTTTACTGAGACGGTGACACCGAGTGAGCTTTGTTATTGTTTCAACTGCTGATTGATCATTCAACAGAAAACAGAATCACAACAATGTCTGTAAAACAGCCCAAACACCGGCATACCACACATCTCTCAAACACACAGCCCAGACATTAACATACCACACATCTCTCAAACACACAGCCCAGACATTAACATACCACACATCTCTCAAACACACAGCCCAGACATTAACATACCACACATCTCTCAAACACACAGCCCAGACAGCAGCATACCACACATCTCTCAAACACACAGCCCAGATAGCGGCATACCACACATCTCTCAAACACACAGCCCAGACAGCAGCATACCACACATCTCTCAAACACACAGCCCAGACACTGGCATACCACACATCTCTCAAACACACAGCCCAGACATTAACATAACACACATCTCTCAGACACACAGCCCAGACATTAACATACCACACATCTCTCAAACACACAGCCCAGACATTAACATACCACACATCTCTCAAACACACAGCCCAGACATTAACATACCACTCATCTCTCAAACACACAGCCCAGACATTAACATACCACTCATCTCTCAAACACACAGCCCAGACATTAACATACCACACATCTCTCAAACACACAGCCCAGACAGCGGCATACCACACATCTCTCAAACACACAGCCCAGACATTAACATACCACACATCTCTCAAACACACAGCCCAGATAGCGGCATACCACACATCTCTCAAACACACAGCCCAGACAGCAGCATACCACACATCTCTCAAACACACAGCCCAGACACCGGCATACCACACATCTCTCAGACACACAGCCCAGACATTAACATACCACACATCTCTCAGACACACAGCCCAGACAGCGGCATACCACACATCTCTCAAACACACAGCCCAGACAGCGGCATACCACACATCTCTCAAACACACAGCCCAGACATTAACATACCACACATCTCTCAAACACACAGCCCAGACATTAACATACCACACATCTCTCAAACACACAGCCCAGACATTAACATACCACACATCTCTCAAACACACAGCCCAGACATTAACATACCACACATCTCTCAAACACACAGCACTAAACAACTGCATACCACACATCTCTCAAACACACAGCACTAAACAACTGCATACCACACATCTATCAAACACACAGCATTAAACAACTGCATACCAAACATCTCTCAAACACACAGCCCAGACAGCGGCATACCACACATCTCTCAAACACACAGCCCAGACAGTGGCATACCACACATCTCTCAGACACACAGCCCAGACAGCGGCATACCACACATCTCTCAAACACAGCCCAGACATTAACATACCACACATCTCTCAGACACACAGCCCAGACAGCGGCATACCACACATCTCTCAGACACACAGCCCAGACAGCGGCATACCACACATCTCTCAGACACACAGCCCAGACATTAACATACCACACATCTCTCAAACACACAGCACTAAACAACTGTAAACCACACATCTCTCAAACACACAGCACTAAACAACTGCATACCACACATCTCTCAAACACACAGCACTAAACAACTGCATACCACACATCTCTCAAACACACAGCACTAAACAACTGCATACCACACATCTCTCAAACACACAGCACAAACAACTAAACAACTGCATACCACACATCTCTCAAACACACAGCACTAAACAACTGCATACCACATATCTCAAACACACAGCACTAAACAACTGCATACCACACATCTCAAACACACAGCACTAAACAACTGCATACCACACATCTCTCAACACACAGCACTAAACAACTGCATACCACACATCTCTCAAACACACAGCCCACATAAACAACTGCATACCACACATCTCTCAAACACACAGCCCAGACAGCGGCATACCACACATCTCTCAAACACACAGCCCAGACATTAACATACCACACATCTCTCAGACACACAGCCCAGACAGCGGCATACCACACATCTCTCAAACACACAGCCCAGACATTAACATACCACACATCTCTCAAACACACAGCCCAGACATTAACATACCACACATCTCTCAAACACACAGCCCAGACATTAACATACCACACATCTCTCAAACACACAGCCCAGACAGCGGCATACCACACATCTCTCAAACACACAGCCCAGACATTAACATACCACACATCTCTCAGACACACAGCCCAGACAGCGGCATACCACACATCTCTCAAACACACAGCCCAGACATTAACATACCACACATCTCTCAGACACACAGCCCAGACATTAACATACCACACATCTGTCAAACACACAGCCCAGACAGCGGCATACCACACATCTCTCAAACACACAGCACTAAACAACTGCATACCACACATCTCTCAAACACACAGCACTAAACAACTGCATACCACACATCTATCAAACACACAGCATTAAACAACTGCATACCAAACATCTCTCAAACACACAGCACTAAACAACTGCATACCACACATCTCTCAAACACACAGCACTAAACAACTGCATACCACATATCTCTCAAACACACAGCACTAAACAACTGCATACCACACATCTCAAACACACAGCACTAAACAACTGCATACCACATCTCTCAAACACACAGCACTAAACAACTGCATACCACATCTCTCAAACACACAGCACTAAACAACTGCATACCACATCTCTCAAACACACAGCACTAAACAACTGCATACCACACATCTCTCAAACACAGCAGCACTAAACAACTGCATACCCCACATCTCTCAAACACACAGCACTAAACAACTGCATACCACACATCTCTCAAACACACAGCACTAAACAACTGCATACCACACATCTCTCAAACACACAGCCCAGACAGCGGCATACCACACCTCTCAAACACACAGCCCAGACATTAACATACCACACATCTCTCAAACACACAGCCCAGACATTAACATACCACACATCTCTCAAACACACAGCCCAGACAGCGGCATACCACACATCTCTCAAACACACAGCCCAGACAGCGGCATACCACACCTCTCAAACACACAGCCCAGACATTAACATACCACACATCTCTCAAACACACAGCACAGCATTAACATACCACACATCTCTCAAACACACAGCCCAGACATTAACATACCACACATCTGTCAAACACACAGCCCAGACATTAACATACCACACATCTGTCAAACACACAGCCCAGACATTAACATACCAAACATCTCTCAAACACACAGCCCAGACAGCGGCATACCACACATCTCTCAAACACACAGCCCAGACAGCGGCATACCACACATCTCTCAAACACACAGCCCAGACATCAGACACATACCACACATCTCTCAAACACACAGCCCAGACAGCGGCATACCACACATCTCTCAAACACACAGCCCAGACATTAACATACCACACATCTCAAACACAAACAGCCCAGACAGCGGCATACCACACATCTCTCAAACACACAGCCCAGACAGTGGCATACCACACCACATCTCTCAAACACACAGCCCAGACAGCGGCATACCACACATCTCTCAAACACACAGCCCAGACAGCGGCATACCACACATCTCTCAAACACACAGCCCAGACATTAACATACCACACATCTCTCAAACACACAGCCCAGACAGCGGCATACCACACATCTCTCAAACACACAGCCCAGACATTAACATACCACACATCTCAAACACACAGCCCAGACATTAACATACCACACATCTCTCAAACACACAGCCCAGACATTAACATACCACACATCTCTCAAACACACAGCCCAGACAGCGGCATACCACACATCTCTCAAACACAACAGCCCAGACACCGGCATACCACAGATCTCTCAGACACACAGCCCAGACAGCGCAAACCACACATCTCTCAAACACACAGCCCAGACATTAACATACCACACATCTCTCAAACACACAGCCCAGACATTAACATACCACACATCTCTCAAACACACAGCCCAGACATTAACTATACCACACATCTCTCAAACACACAGCCCAGATATTAACATACCACACATCTCTCAAACACACAGCCCAGACATTAACATACCACACATCTCTCAAACACACAGCCCAGACAGCGGCATACCACACATCTCTCAAACACACAGCCCAGACATTAACATACCACACATCTCTCAAACACACAGCCCAGACACCGGCATACCACACATCTCTCAGACACACAGCCCAGACATTAACATACCACACATCTCTCAGACACACAGCCCAGACAGCGGCATACCACACATCTCTCAAACACACAGCACTAAACAACTGCATACCACACGTATCTCAAACACACAGCACTAAACAACTGCATACCACACCTCTCAAACACACAGCACTAAACAACTGCAT
The DNA here is from genome assembly GCF_023373465.1 of Oncorhynchus keta. Taxonomy (NCBI): domain Eukaryota; kingdom Metazoa; phylum Chordata; class Actinopteri; order Salmoniformes; family Salmonidae; genus Oncorhynchus; species Oncorhynchus keta. The sequence goes on along the minus strand of NC_068448.1, from coordinate 13,983,134 downwards.
ACCACACATATCTCAAACACACAGCACTAAACAACTGCATACCACACCTCTCAAACACACAGCACTAAACAACTGCATACCACACATCTCTCAAACACACATCACTAAACAACTGCATACCACACATCTCAAACACACAGCACTAAACAACTGCATACCACATCTCTCAAACACACAGCACTAAACAACTGCATACCACATGTCTCAAACACACAGCACTAAACAACTGCATACCACATCTCTCAAACACACAGCACTAAACAACTGCATACCACACATCTCTCAAACACACAGCACTAAACAACTGCCTACCACACATCTCTCAAACACACAGCACTAAACAACTGCATACCACATCTCTCAAACACACAGCACTAAACAACTGCATACCACACGTCTCAAACACACAGCACTAAACAACTGCATACCACACCTCTCAAACACACAGCACTAAACAACTGCATACCACACATATCTCAAACACACAGCACTAAACAACTGCATACCACACCTCTCAAACACACAGCACTAAACAACTGCATACCACACCTCTCAAACACACATCACTAAACAACTGCATACCACACATCTCAAACACACAGCACTAAACAACTGCATACCACATCTCTCAAACACACAGCACTAAACAACTGCATACCACATCTCTCAAACACACAGCACTAAACAACTGCATACCACATCTCTCAAACACACAGCACTAAACAACTGCATACCACACATCTCTCAAACACACAGAACTAAACAACTGCCTACCCCATCTCTCAAACACACAGCACTAAACAACTGCATACCACACATCTCTCAAACACACAGCACTAAACAACTGCATACCACACATCTCTCAAACACACAGCCCAGACAGCGGCATACCACACATCTCTCAAACACAGACAGCGGCATACCACACATCTCACACAGCACTCAAACACACAGCCCAGACATTATCATACCATACACATCTCTCAAACACACAGCCCAGACATTAACATACCACACATCTGTCAAACACACAGCCCAGACAGCGGCATACCACACATCTCTCAAACACACAGCCCAGACAGCGGCATACCACACATCTCTCAAACACACAGCCCAGACATTAACATACCACACATCTGTCAAACACACAGCCCAGACAGCGGCATACCACACATCTCTCAAACACACAGCCCAGACAGTGGCATACCACACATCTCTCAGACACACAGCCCAGACAGCGGCATACCACACATCTCTCAAACACAGCCCAGACATTAACATACCACACATCTCTCAAACACACAGCCCAGACAGCGGCATACCACACATCTCTCAAACACACAGCCCAGACATTAACATACCACACATCTCAAACACACAGCCCGGACACCGGCATACCACACATCTCTCAAACACACAGCCCAGACAGCGGCAAACCACACATCTCTCAAACACACAGCCCAGACATTAACATACCACACATCTCTCAAACACACAGCCCAGACATTAACATACCACACATCTCTCAAACACACAGCCCAGACATTATCATACCACACATCTCTCAAACACACAGCCCAGACATTAACATACCACACATCTCTCAAACACACAGCCCAGACATTATCATACCACACATCTCTCAAACACACAGCCCAGACATTAACATACCACACATCTCTCAAACACACAGCCCAGACATTAACATACCACACATCTCTCAAACACACAGCCCAGACATTAACATACCACACATCTCTCAAACACACAGCCCAGACATTAACATACCACACATCTCTCAAACACACAGCCCGGACACCGGCATACCACACATCTCTCAAACACACACACATCCACACATCTCTCAAACACACAGCCCAGACAGCGGCAAACCACACATCTCTCAAACACACAGCCCAGACATTAACATAAACACACACATCTCCAAACTCTCACACACAGCCCAGACATTAACATACCACACATCTCTCAAACACACAGCCCAGACATTATCATACCACACATCTCTCAAACACACAGCCCAGACATTAACATACCACACATCTCTCAAACACACAGCCCAGACATTATCATACCACACATCTCTCAAACACACAGCCCAGACATTAACATACCACACATCTCTCAAACACACAGCCCAGACATTAACATACCACACATCTCTCAAACACACAGCCCAGACATTAACATACCACACATCTCTCAAACACACAGCCCAGACATTAACATACCACACATTTCTCAAACACACAGCCCAGACATTAACATACCACACATCTCTCAAACACACAGCCCAGACATTAACATACCACACATCTCTCAAACACACAGCCCAGACATTAACATACCACACATTTCTCAAACACACAGCCCAGATATTAACATACCACACATCTCTCAAACACACAGCCCAGACATTAACATACCACACATCTCTCAAACACACAGCCCAGACAGCGGCATACCACACATCTCTCAAACACACAGCCCAGACAGCGGCATACCACACATCTCTCAGACACACAGCCCAGACATTAACATACCACACATCTCTCAAACACACAGCCCAGACACCGGCATACCACACATCTCTCAGACACACAGCCCAGACATTAACATACCACACATCTCTCAGACACACGGCCCAGACAGAGGCATACCACACATCTCTCAAACACACAGCACTAAACAACTGCATACCACACCTCTCAAACACACAGCACTAAACAACTGCATACCACACATATCTCAAACACACAGCACTAAACAACTGCATACCACACCTCTCAAACACACAGCACTAAACAACTGCATACCACACATCTCTCAAACACACATCACTAAACAACTGCATACCACACCTCTCAAACACACAGCACTAAACAACTGCATACCACATCTCTCAAACACACAGCACTAAACAACTGCATACCACATCTCTCAAACACACAGCCCAGACATTAACATACCACACATCTCTCAAACACACAGCCCAGACAGCGGCATACCACATCTCTCAAACACACAGCACTAAACAACAGCATACCACACATCTCTCAAACACACAGCACTAAACAACTGCATACCACATCTCTCAAACACACAGCACTAAACAACAGCATACCACACATCTCTCAAACACACAGCACTAAACAACTGCATACCACACATCTCAAACACACAGCACTAAACAACTACATACCACATCTCTCAAACACACGCACTAAACAACTGCATACCACATCTCTCAAACACACAGCACTAAACAACTGCATACCACATCTCTCAAACACACAGCCCAGACATTATCATACCACACATCTCTCAAACACACAGCCCAGACATTAACATACCACACATCTCAAACACACAGCCCGGACACCGGCATACCACAGATCTCTCAGACACACAGCCCAGACAGCGGCATACCACACATCTCTCAAACACACAGCCCAGACAGCGGCAAACCACACATCTCTCAAACACACAGCCCAGACATTAACATACCACACATCTCTCAAACACACGGCCCAGACATTAACATACCACACATCTCTCAAACACACAGCCCAGACATTAACATACCACACATTTCTCAAACACACAGCCCAGATATTAACATACCACACATCTCTCAAACACACAGCCCAGACATTAACATACCACACATCTCTCAAACACACAGCCCAGACAGCGGCATACCACACATCTCTCAGACACACAGCCCAGACAGCGGCATACCACACATCTCTCAGACACACAGCCCAGACAGCGGCATACCACACATCTCTCAGACACACAGCCCAGACAGTGGCATACCACACATCTCTCAAACACACAGCCCAGACAGCGGCATACCACACATCTCTCAAACACACAGCCCAGACAGCGGCATACCACACATCTCTCAAATACACAGCCCAGACAGCGGCATACCACACATCTCTCAAACACACAGCCCAGACAGCGGCATACCACACATCTCTCAAACACACAGCCCAGACAGCGGCATACCACACATCTCTCAGACACACAGCCCAGACAGCGGCATACCACACATCTCTCAAACACACAGCCCAGACATTAACATACCACACATCTCTCAAACACACAGCCCAGACAGCGGCATACCACACATCTCTCAAATACACAGCCCAGACAGCGGCATGCCACACATCTCTCAGACACACAGCCCAGACATTAACATACCACACATCTCTCAAACACACAGCCCAGACAGCGGCATACCACACATCTCTCAAACACACAGCCCAGACATTAACATACCACACATCTCTCAAACACACAGCCCAGACATTAACATACCACACATCTCTCAAACACACAGCCCAGACAGCGGCATACCACACATCTCTCAAACACACAGCCCAGACATTAACATACCACACATCTCTCAAACACACAGCCCAGACAGCGGCATACCACACATCTCTCAAACACACAGCCCAGACATTAACATACCACACATCTCTCAAACACACAGCCCAGACAGCGGCATACCACACATCTCTCAAACACACAGCCCAGACATTAACATACCACACATCTCTCAAACACACAGCCCAGACAGCGGCATACCACACATCTCTCAAATACACAGCCCAGACAGCGGCATGCCACACATCTCTCAAACACACAGCCCAGACATTAACATACCACACATCTCTCAGACACACAGCCCAGACAGCGGCATACCACACATCTCTCAAACACACAGCCCAGACATTAACATACCACACATCTCTCAAACACACAGCCCAGACAGCGGCATACCACACATCTCTCAAACACACAGCCCAGACAGCGGCATACCACACATCTCTCAAACACACAGCCCAGACATTAACATACCACACATCTCTCAGACACACAGCCCAGACAGCGGCATACCACACATCTCTCAAACACACAGCCCAGACATTAACATACCACACATCTCTCAGACACACAGCCCAGACAGCGGCATACCACACATCTCTCAAACACACAGCACTAAACAACTGCATACCACACCTCTCAAACACACAGCACTAAACAACTGCATACCACACATATCTCAAACACACAGCACTAAACAACTGCATACCACACCATCTCTCAAACAACACACAGCACCACACATAAACAACTGCATAAACCACACATCTCTCAAACACACAGCACTAAACAACTGCATACCACACATCTCTCAAACACACAGCACTAAACAACTGCATACCACATCTCTCAAACACACAGCACTAAACAACTGCATACCACATCTCTCAAACACACAGCCCAGACATTAACATACCACACATCTCTCAAACACACAGCCCAGACAGCGGCATACCACATCTCTCAAACACACAGCACTAAACAACAGCATACCACATCTCTCAAACACACAGCACTAAACAACTGCATACCACATCTCTCAAACACACAGCACTAAACAACTGCATACCACACATCTCTCAAACACACAGCACTAAACAACTGCATACCACACATCTCAAACACACAGCACAAACAACTACATACCACATCTCTCAAACACACGCACTAAACAACTGCATACCACATCTCTCAAACACACAGCACTAAACAACTGCATACCACATCTCTCAAACACACAGCCCAGACATTATCATACCACACATCTCTCAAACACACAGCCCAGACATTAACATACCACACATCTCTCAAACACACAGCCCAGACAGCGGCATACCACACATCTCTCAAACACACAGCCCAGACATTAACATACCACACATCTCTCAAACACACAGCCCAGACATTAACATACCACACATCTCTCAAACACACAGCCCAGACATTAACATACCACACATCTCTCAAACACACAGCCCAGACAGCGGCATACCACACATCTCCACACATCTCTCAACACACAGCCCAGACATTAACATACCACACATCTCTCAAACACACAGCCCAGACATTAACATACCACACATCTCTCAAACACACAGCCCAGACAGCGGCATGCCACACATCTCTCAAACACACAGCCCAGACATTAACATACCACACATCTCTCAGACACACAGCCCAGACAGCGGCATACCACACATCTCTCAAACACACGGCCCAGACATTAACATACCACACATCTCTCAGACACACAGCCCAGACAGCGGCATACCACACATCTCTCAAACACACAGCACTAAACAACTGCATACCACACCTCTCAAACACACAGCACTAAACAACTGCATACCACACATATCTCAAACACACAGCACTAAACAACTGCATACCACACCTCTCAAACACACAGCACTAAACAACTGCATACCACACATCTCTCAAACACACATCACTAAACAACTGCATACCACACCTCTCAAACACACAGCACTAAACAACTGCATACCACATCTCTCAAACACACAGCACTAAACAACTGCATACCACATCTCTCAAACACACAGCCCAGACATTAACATACCACACATCTCTCAAACACACAGCCCAGACAGCGGCATACCACATCTCTCAAACACACAGCACTAAACAACAGCATACCACACATCTCTCAAACACACAGCACTAAACAACTGCATACCACATCTCTCAAACACACAGCACTAAACAACTGCATACCACACATCTCTCAAACACACAGCACTAAACAACTGCATACCACACATCTCAAACACACAGCACTAAACAACTACATACCACATCTCTCAAACACACGCACTAAACAACTGCATACCACATCTCTCAAACACACAGCACTAAACAACTGCATACCACATCTCTCAAACACACAGCCCAGACATTATCATACCACACATCTCTCAAACACACAGCCCAGACATTAACATACCACACATCTCTCAAACACACAGCCCAGACAGCGGCATACCACACATCTCTCAAACACACAGCCCAGACATTAACATACCACACATCTCTCAAACACACAGCCCAGACATTAACATACCACACATCTCTCAAACACACAGCACTAAACAACTGCATGCACCACAATAAGAGCCAAGGTTTTTTCTTACTTTCCTCTCTCGCTGTG
>NC_068448.1:13956044-13971044 GCF_023373465.1 Oncorhynchus keta | reverse complement strand
GTGCTATAATGGGCTATATGTACTGTTGTGCTATAATGGGCTATATGTACTGTTGTGCTATAATGGGCTATATGTACTGTTGTGCTATAATGGGCTATATGTACTGTTGTGCTATAATGGGCTATATGTACTGTTGTGCTATAATGGGCTATATGTACTGTTGTGCTATAATGGGCTATATGTACTGTTGTGCTATAATGGGCTATATGTACTGTTGTGCTATAATGGGCTATATGTATGTACAGGCCAAGACGGACCCTTTCATATGCAACTAGAAGCCTCTATGGCAGAAGCAACAACACATGTATTGCACTGCCATAGACACAATGCAAAACCAAAATAGTTCAACAACTTCTAGCCAACATTCTAGACCCCACAGACTCCGGTTCCAAATCAAATACCTGTTTATTACCTGTCCGAGCCAATCCTCACTGTCACTGTCTGTCACTCAGCACTCAATTGTCTTTAGGTGCACACAGTAGAGTAGTCCGTTTCTTAATGGTCCCTAATATGTAGTTGGTAAGGTTAAGTTGTCCTCTCCAAGCCTCTGCAACATCACCATCTACTGGTCAGCAGCAGTTAAAACTACCTGACTCTGAGTGCCAACCAACACGATGCGGGCGTCAATAGATCCCACTGGAAAAATATAGATATCCACCGTGCTAAACAGGAGTACTGGGAACGGATAGTTAGCAGGGTGTTTCACAGTCCTGAGCCGCATGGAGCCAAACTGAACTGACCAGGCCTGTGAGATGTAAATATCTATGTTGCTATGCTATGTCGCAACACTATACTATGTTGCTATGCTATGTCGCAACACTATGCTATGTTGCTATGCTATGTCCACCAACACTATACTATGTTGCAATGCTATATACCAACACTATACTATGTTGCTATGTTCCAACACTAATACTATGTTGCTAAACTATATCCCAACACTATACTATGTTGATATGCTATGTCACAATACTATATTATGTTGTTTTTATACTATATAGATATCCACTAATACTATGTGCTAAACAGGATGTACTGGGAACACTATACTATGTTGCAGGGTGTTATGTTGCTATCACAGTCCTGACCAACACTATACTATGTTGCTATGTTCCAACACTGATACTATGACCAGGCCTATACTATGATGTTCCAAACTATACTATGTTGCTATGCTATGTCGCAACACTATACTATGTTGCTATGCTATGTCGCAACACTATGCTATGTTGCTATGCTATGTCCACCAACACTATACTATGTTGCAATGCTATATACCAACACTATACTATGTTGCTATGTTCCAACACTAATACTATGTTGCTAAACTATATCCCAACACTATACTATGTTGATATGCTATGTCACAATACTATATTATGTTGTTTTTCTATATCCCAACACTATACTATGTTACTAAGTGCTAACACTATACTATGTTGCTATGTTACGTCCCAACACTATACTATGTTACTAAGTGCTAACACTATACTATGTTGCTATGTTACGTCCCAACACTATACTATGTTGCTAAGTGGTAACATTATACTATGTTGCTATGCTACGTCCCAACACTATACTATGTTGCTATTCTATATCCCTACACTATACTATGTTGCTAAGTGCTAACACTATACTATGTTGCTATGCTACGTCCCAACACTACACTAAGTGGTAACACTATACTATGTTGCTATGCTACGTCCCAACACTACACTATGTTGCTAAGTGGTAACACTATACTATGTTGCTATGCTACGTCCCAACACCATACTATGTTGCTATGCTACGTCCCAACACTATATTATGTTGCTATTCTATATCCCAACACTATACTATGTTGCTATGCTATGTCCCAGCACTATACTATATTGCTATTCTATGTCCCAACACTATACTATGTTGCTATGCTATGTGCTAACACTATACTTTGTTGCTATGCTATATACCAACACTATACTATGTTGCTAAGTGCTAACACCATTCTATGTTGCTTTTCTATGTCCCTACACTATACTTTGTTGCTATGCTATGTCCCAACACTACACTATGTTTATTTTTTATTTTTTTATTTTACCTTATTTAACTAGGCAAATAAGCCTAAGATCACCATGCGCAATGCCAAGTGTAGGCTGGAGTGGTGGAAAGCTCACTGCCATTTGATTCTGGAGCAATCGAAACGCGTTCTCTGGCGCGATGAATCACGCTTCACCATCTGGTAGTCCTGCGGATGAATCTGTGTTAGGTGGATGCCAGGAGAATGCTACCTGCACCCATCATGCATAGTGCCAACTGTAAAGTTTGGTGGATGCAGAATAATGGTCTGGGGCTTTTCATGGTTCAGGCTCCTAAGTTCCAGTGAAGGGATATCTCAACGCTACAGCATACAAAGACATTCTAGACGATTCTGTAATTCCAACTTTGTGGCAAAAGTTTGGGGAAGGCCCATTCCTGTTTCATCATGACAATGCCCCCATGGGCCTCCCGGGTGGCGCAGTGGTTAAGGGCGCTGTACTGCAGCGCCAGCTGTGCCACCAGAGACTCCGGGTTCGCGCCCAGGCTCTGTCGTAACTGGCCGCGACCGGTAGGTCCGTGGGGCGACGCACAATTGGCCTAGCGTCGGGGTTAGGGAGGGTTTGGCCGGTAGGGATATCCTTGTCTCATCGCGCACCAGCGACTCTTGTGGGGGGCCGGGTGCAGTGCGCGCTAACCAAGGTTGCCAGGTGCACGGTGTTTCCTCGAACACATTGGTGCGGTGTTAAGAAGCAGTACGGCTTGGTTGGGTTGTGTATCGGAGGACGCATGACTTTCAACCATCGTCTCTCCCGAGCCCATACGGGAGTTGTAGCGATGAGACAAGATAGTATCTACTAAACAATTGGTTCCCACGAAATTGGGAGAAAACAATTTGGAATGAATTGGAACTCCGACTGTGAGCCAGGCCTAATCGCCTAATCTTGTGGCTGAATTGAAGCAAGTCCCTGCAGGTGTGTGTGTGTGTGTGTGTGTGTGTGTGTGTGTGTGTGTGTGTGTGTGTGTGTGTGTGTGTGTGTGTGTGTGTGTGTGTGTGTGTGTGTGTGTGTGTGTGTGTGTGTGTGTGTGTGTGTGTGTGTGTGTGTACTCGCGATGTTGAATACAGTACTCACAGTGTTGAAGTTGTGAAACAGGCCCATGCTGTGTTGTGGTGGAGCTGTGTCCATGGGGAACTGGAGGAAGGGCTTCATATCCAGGTGTGGCTGGATCATAGTGGGGGTCCGCAGGAACGCAGGCATTGCCCCCGCACGGTTTATACCTCCTACAGAGAGGGAGGGAAATGGTTAAAATACACACACTGAATAGTACAGGCAGTAGGCTCTTGTATGTCCTTGAAAGTGTCCTGGGATCCATTCTCCCAAACATGGCGAGAATCTCCATCAACTGCAGCAAAGAAAATAGTGGGCTATAATAACTCACTATCATATAATAAGGTTGCAACACACAGGCACACATTTGTGAATAACAGTCACATGTCACATTAGGGACTGTCCTCTTAAAACCTTTCCAGTGGAAAAAGTGGGGAGAGAAACGAAGCCAGCATAGTGTTTCATTTGAAGGGGCTGCCAGTGTCAGGCAGTGGTTATGAAACATCTTCTGTCTACATCATTGGTCTTATCTCTCTCTCTCTGCCACTCTCTCTCTCTCTCTCTCTTATTCTGTCTACCCCCTTCTCTGCCTATCTCTCTCTCTTTCTCTGCCTCTCAGTTCAATTCAATTCAATGGGCTTCATTGGCATAGAAACATATGTTAAGATTGACAAAGCAAGTGAAGTAGATAATATACAAAAGTGAAATAAACAATAAAAATGAACAGTAAATAATACACTCGCAGAATTTCCAAAAGAATAAAGACATTTCAAATGTCATATTATGTATACAGTGCCTTGCGAAAGTATTCGGCCCCCTTGAACTTTGCGACCTTTTGCCACATTTCAGGCTTCAAACATAAAGATATAAAACTGTATTTTTTTGTGAAGAATCAACAACAAGTGGGACACAATCATGAAGTGGAACGACATTTATTGGATATTTCAAACTTTTTTAACAAATCAAAAACTTAAAAATTGGGCGTACAAAATTATTCAGCCCCTTTACTTTCAGTGCAGCAAACTCTCTCCAGAAGTTCAGTGAGGATCTCTGAATGATCCAATGTTGACCTAAATGACTAATGATGATAAATACAATCCACCTGTGTGTAATCAAGTCTCCGTATAAATTCACCTGCACTGTGATAGTCTCAGATGTCCGTTAAAAGCACAGAGAGCATCATGAAGAACAAGGAACACACCAGGCAGGTCCGAGATACTGTTGTGAAGAAGTTTAAAGCCGGATTTGGATACAAAAAGATTTCCCACGCTTTAAACATCCCAAGGAGCACTGTGCAAGCGATAATATTGAAATGGAAGGAGTATCAGACCACTGCAAATCTACCAAGACCTGGCCGTCCCTCTAAACTTTCAGCTCATACAAGGAGCCAAGAGGCCAAGAGGCCCATGATCACTCTGGATGAACTGCAGAGATCTACAGCTGAGGTGGGAGACTCTGTCCATAGGACAACAATCAGTCGTATATTGCACAAATCTGGCCTTTATGGAAGAGTGGCAAGAAGAAAGGCATTTCTTAAAGATATCCATAAAAAAGTGTTGTTTAAAGTTTGTCACAAGCCACCTGGGAGACACACCAAACATGTGGAAGAAGGTGATCAGATGAAGGTGGTCAGATGAAACCAAAATTGAACTTTTTGGCAACAATGCAAAAAGTTATGTTTGGCGTAAAAGCAACACAGCGCATCACCCTGAACTCACCATCCCCACTGTCAAACATGGTGGTGGCAGCATCATGGTTTGGGCCTGCTTTTCTTCAGCAGGGACAGGGAAGATGGTTAAAATTGATGGGAAGATGGATGGAGCCAAATACAGGACCATTCTGGAAGAAAACCTGATGGAGTCTGCAAAACACCTGAGACTGGGACGGAGATTTGTCTTCCAACAAGACAATGATCCAAAACATAAAGCAAAATCTACAATGGAATGGTTCAAAAATAAACATATCCAGGTGTTAGAATGGCCAAGTCAAAGTCCAGACCTGAATCCAATCGAGAATCTGTGGAAAGAACTGAAAACTGCTGTTCACAAATGCTCTCCATCCAACCTTACTGAGCTCGAGCTGTTTTGCAAGGAGGAATGGGGGAAAATTTCAGTTTCTCGATGTGCAAAACTGATAGAGACATACCCCAAGTGACTTACAGCTGTAATCGCAGCAAAAGGTGGCGCTACAAAGTATTAACTTAAGGGGGCTGAATAATTTTGCACGCCCAATTTTTCAGTTTTTGATTAAAAAAGTTTGAAATATCCAATAAATGTCGTTCCACTTCATGATTGTGTCCCACTTGTTGTTGATTCTTCACAAAAGAATACCGTTTTATATACACTCTGCTCTCCTGCACTTGACTTCGCCTCTGATACACACTCGTAACATCACCCATTAGATTTGGGAGTTTATGAAAAACTGGTTTGTTTTCAAATTCTTTGTGGAGCTGTGGAATCTGAGGGAAATATGTATCTCTAATATGGTCATACATTGGGCAGGTTAAGAAGTGCAGCTCAGTTTCCATCTCATTTTGTGGGGAGTGTGCACATAGCCTGTCTTCTCTTGAGAGTTAGGTCTGCCTACGGCGGCCTTTCTCAATAGCAAGGCTATGCTCACTGAGTCTGTACATAGTCAAAGCTTTTCTTAAGTTTGGGTCAGTCACACTGGTCAGGTATTCTGCCAATGTGTACTCTCTAGTTTCTGGCCAAATAGTATTCTAGTTTACTCTGTTTTTTTGGTTAATTATTTCCGATGTTTCAAGAAATTATCTTTTTGTTTTCTCATGATTTGGTTGGGTCTAATTGTCTTGCTGTCCTGGGGCTCTGTGGGGTCTGTTTGTGTTTGTGAACAGAGCCCCAGGACCAGCTTGCTTAGGGGAGTCTTCTCCAGGTTCATCTCTCTGTAGGTGATGGCTTTGTTATCGCTTCCTTTTAGTTGGTTATAGAATTTAACGTCTCTTTTCTGGATTTTGATAATTAGCGGGTATCGGCCTAATTCTGCTCTGCGTGCATTAATTGGTGTTCTGCATTGTACACAGAGGAATTTTTTGCAGAATTCTGCATGAGTTCTTGGTTGGTGAGCGGTCCCCAGACCTCACAATCATAAATGGCAATGAGTTCTATAAATGGTTCAAGTAATTTTAGCCAGATCCTAATTGGTATGTCAAATTTTATGTTCCTTTAGATGGCATAGAATGCCCTTGCCTAGTCTCTCAGATCGTTCACAGCTTTGTGGACGTTACCTGTGGCTCAGATGTTTAGGTATATGTTTAGGTATATGTCGTTTTGGCAATGGTGTCTAGATTAACTTTGTATTTGTGGTCCTGGCGACTGGACCTTTTTTGGAACAACATTACTATTGGTCTCACTGAGATTTACTGTCAGGGCCCAGGTCTGGCAGAATCTGTGCAGAATATCTAGGTGCTGCTGTCCCCCTTGGTTGGGGACAGAAGCACCAGATCATCAGCAAACAGTAGACATTTGACTTCAGATTCTAGTAGGATGAGGCCGGGTGCTGCAGACTGTTCTAGTGCCCTCGTCAATTCGTTGATATATATGTTGAAGAGGGTGGGGCTTAACCTGCATCCCTGTCTCACCCCACGGCCCTGTGGGTAGAAATGTGTGTATTTTTGTTTGTGTACATGGATTTTATAACGTTGTATGTTTTCCCCCAACACCACTTTCCATCAATTTGTATAGCAATTTGTATGCCAAATTGAGTCAAAGTTTGTTTTTTAAGACAACAAAGCATGAGAAGACTTTGCCTTTTTTTTTGTTTGTTTGTTTGTCAATTAGGGTGTGCAGGGTGAATACGTGGTCTGTCATGCGATAATATGGTAAAATACCAATTTGACATTTGCTAGGTACGTTGTTTTCATTGGGGAAATGTACAAGTCTGCTGTTAATGATAATGCAGAGGATTTTCCCAAGGTTGCTGTTGACGCATATCCCACGGTAGTTATTGTGGTCAAATTTCTCTCAACTTTTGTGGATTGGGGTAGTACTGTATACTACTTTATCACTGACCTCAACCCAGAGTCTCTCAGAGCGTTCACAGTCTGACACCCCTATTAGATCACAGCAAAATCACAGTCTACTTGAACAGAGCAATACTCAATCATGAGGCATCAAAGCCAAAGGAACTGAGTAATATTGAGAAATGCTATAGATGGAAGGAAAGTAGTGTGGAAACCTACCAAAAAAGTTATCTAACCAGAACAGTGATCAACCACTTCTCCAATTTTTGGGGCTGTATAACAAAGAACAAACAGCAAAAACATATACTTGATCAAATACAAATATTAGAATATTAGAATCAACTTTTAAAGACTTCCAGATCCCACTGGATTCTCCAATTACCTTGAATGAACTACAGGACAGAATACAAACCTTGCAACCCAAAAAGGACTGTGGTGTTTATGTTATCCTAAATGAAATGATAAAATATACAGACCACAAATTTCAATTCGCTATACTTAAACTTTTTAACATTATCCTTACAGTGTCTTCGAAAAGCATTCAGACTCCGTTACTTTTCCCCCATTTTGATACATTACAGCTTTCTTCTAAATAGTTTTTTCTCCTCATCAATCTACACACACTACCCCATAATGACAAAGCAAGAACAGGTTTTTAAGAAACATTATCCTAATAAAAATAGAACATTTACATAAGTATTCAGACCTTATACTCAGTACTTTTTTGAAGCACCTTAGGCAGCGATTACCAGTGATGGAAAAAGTACCCAATTGTAATATTTGAGTAGATGTAAAGATACCTTAATAGAAAATGACTCAAGTAAAAGTGAAAGTCACTCAGTAAAACACTACTTGAGTAAAAGTCTAAAAGTATTTGGTTTTAAATATACTTAAGTATCAAAAAAAAAGTAAAAGTATAAATCATTTAAAATCACTTGTATTAAGCAAACCAGATGGCACAATTCTTTTTTCTTTTTTCTGATAACCAGCATCCCAGAGTCGCCACTTCACCTTTGACGTTGAGACTGGTGTTTTGCGGGTACTATTTAAAGAAGCTGCCAGTTGAGGACTTGTGAGGCATCTGTTTCGCAAACTAGATACTCTAATGTACTTGTCCTCATGCTCAGTTGTGCACCGGGGCCTCCCACTCCTCTTTCTATTCTGGTTAGTTTGCGCTGGTTAGTTAGTTGCAAGTTTCCTCTGTTCAGTGAAGGGCGTAGGACACAGCGTTGTGCGAGATATACAGTTTCTTGGCAATTCCCCGCATGGAATAGCCTTTATTTCTCAGAACAAGAATAGACTGACGAGTTTCAGAAGAACATTTTTTGTTTCTGGCAATTTTGAGCCTGTAATCAAACCCACAAATTCTGATGCTCCAGATACTCAACTAGTCCAAAGAAGGCCAGTTTTATTGGTTCTTTAATCAGAACAACAGGTTTCAGCTGTGCTAACATAATTGCAAAAGGGTTTTCTAATGATCAATTAGCATTTTAAAATGATAAACTTGGATTAGCTAACACAACGTGCCATTGGAACACAGGAATGAGGGTTGCTGATAATGGGCCTCTACGCCTATGTAGATATTCCATTAAAATAATATCCAGTTACAATAGTCATTTACAACATTAACGTCTACACTTGTCACACCCTGACCTTAGTTACTTTGTTTTCTTTAATATTTTGTTTAGGTCAGGGTGTGACAAGGGTGGTTTAGTTTTTGTATTGTCTAGGTGTTTTTGTCCCGTCTAGGGGTTTTGTATATCTATGGGGTTTTATTATGTCTAGGTATATATAGGTCTATGGTGGCCTGAATTGGTTCCCAATCAGAGACAGCTGTTTATCGTTGTCTCTGATTAGGGATCCTATTTAGGTTGTCATTTTCCATTTTGGTTTTATGGATTATTGTCTATGTGAAGTTGTATGTCAGCACTCGTGTTTATAGTGTCACGGTCAGGTTGTTATTTTGTTAGTTTGTATAAGTGGTCTTCCTGTAAATAAAGACGAATGTATTCTTATCACGCTGCGCCTTGGTCTCATCGTTATGACGAACGTGACAACACTGTATTTCCGATCAATTTGGTGTTACTTTAATGGACAAAACATTTTATTTTCATTCAAAAACAAGGACATTTCTAAGTGACCCCAAACTTTTGAACAGAAGTGGAACATCTTAGTAAGACCAAAATAATGGTGTTGCCAGGACCACAAATACAAATTCCATCTAGACACTTGCCCTAGAGCACACAAAAAACGATATATACTTCAGAGCCACAGGTAACTTCCACAAAGCTGTGAATGATCTGAGTGACAAGGCAAGAAGGGCTTTCGTTTCCATCTAAAGGAACATCAAATTCGACCTACCAATTAGGATCTGGCTAAAAATACTTGAATCAGTTATTTAAAGAGCCCATTGCCCTTTATGGTTGTGAGGTCTGGGGTCTGCTCACCAACCAAGAATTCACAAAATAGGAAAAACACCAAATTGAGAATCTACATGCAGAATTCTGCAAAAATATCCTCAGTGTAAAACACCAAATAATGCATGCAGAGCAGTAATAGGCCGATACAAGCTAGTCATCAAAATACAGAAAAGAGCTGTTAAATTCTACACCCACCTAAAAGGAAGCGATTCCCAAACCTTCCATAACAAAGCCATCACCTACAGAGAGATGACCCTGGAGAAGAGTCCCTTAAGCAAGCTGGTCCTGGGGCTCTGTTCACAAACACAAACAGAGCCCCAGGACAGTAACACAATTAGACCCAACCAAATCATGACAAAACTAAATGATTACTTGACACATTGGAAAGAATGAACAAAAAAACAGAACTAGAATACCATTTTGCCCAAAACAGTGAGTATACAGTGGCAGAATACCTGACCACTGTGACTGACCCAAACTTAAGGAAAGATTTGACTCTGTACAGACTGAGCATAGCCTTGCTACTGATAGAGGCAGACCTGGCTCTCAAGAGTGTAATGTAATGTTTACTGTTAAGTTTTTAATTTTTTATTTCACTTTTGTTTGTTTATCTATTTGACATGCTTTGGCAATGTAAACATATGTTTCCCATGCCAGTAAAGCCTTTAAATTGAATGTAATTAAGTGAAAGAAAGTGCCAAAGAGAAAGAAAGAGAGAGCGAGAGATTAGTGTAAAAGTGGGAGAGAGTTGGGGCTCATACAAACATAGAGGAACTCAAATCCTTCTGTTCACCTGATTTAGAATTCCTCACAATCAAATGTAGACCGCATTATCTACCAAGAGAATTCTCTTCGATTATAATCACAGCCGTATATATATCCCCCCCCAAGCAGACACATCGATGGCTCTGAACGATCTTTATTTAATTCTTTGCAAACTGGAAACCATTTATCCGGAGGCTGCATTCATTGTAGCTGGGGATTTTAACAAGGCTAATCTGAAAACAAGACTCCCTAAATTTTATCAGCATATCGATTGCGCAACCAGGGGTGGAAAAACCTTGGATCATTGTTACTCTAACTTCCGCGACGCATATAAGGCCCTGCCCCGCCCCCCTTTCGGAAAAGCTGACCATGACTCCATTTTGTTGATCCCTGCCTACAGAAACTAAAACAAGAGGCTCCCACGCTGAGGTCTGTCCAACGCTGGTCCGACCAAGCTGACTCCACACTCCAAGACTGCTTCCATCACGTGGACTGGGATATGTTTCGTACACGTCAGATAACAATATTGACGAATACGCTGATTCGGTGTGCGATTTCATTAGAACGTGCGTTGAAGATGTCGTTCCCATAGCAACGATTAAAACATTCCCTAACCAGAAACCGTGGATTGATGGCAGCATTCGCGTGAAACTGAAAGCGCGAACCACTGCTTTTAATCAGGGCAAGGTGTCTGGTAACATGACCGAATACAAACAGTGCAGCTATTCCCTCCGCAAGGCTATCAAACAAGCTAAACGTCAGTACAGAGACAAAGTAGAATCTCAATTCAACGGCTGAGACACAAGAGGCATGTGGCAGGGTCTACAGTCAATCACGGACTACAAGAAGAAATCCAGCCCAGTCACGGACCAGGATGCCTTGCTCCCAGGCAGACTAAATTACTTTTTTGCCCGCTTTGAGGACAATACAGTGCCACTGACACGGCCTGCAACGAAAACATGCGGTCTCTCCTTCACTGCAGCCGAGCCTAACATTTAAATGTGTTAACCCTATTATTATTATTAACCCTCGCAAGGCTGCATGCCCAGACGGCATCCCCAGCCGCGCCCTCAGAGCATGCGCAGACCAGCTGGCCGGTGTGTTTACGGACATATTCAATCAATCCCTATACCGGTCTGCTGTTCCCACATGCTTCAAGAGGGCCACCATTGTTCCTGTTCCCAAGAAAGCTAAGGTAACTGAGCTAAACGACTACCGCCCCGTAGCACTCACTTCCGTCATCATGAAGTGCTTTGAGAGACTAGTCAAGGACCATATCACCTCCACCCTACCTGACACCCTAGACCCACTCCAATTTGCTTACCGCCCAAATAGGTCCACAGACGATGCAATCTCAACCACACTGCACACTGCCCTAACCCATCTGGACAAGAGGAATACCTATGTGAGAATGCTGTTCATCGACTACAGCTCGGCATTCAACACCATAGTACCCTCCAAGCTCGTCATCAAGCTCGAGACCCTGGGTCTCGACCCCGCCCTGTGCAACTGGGTACTGGACTTCCTGACGGGCCGCCCCCAGGTGGTGAGGGGAGGCAACAACATCTCCTCCCCGCTGATCCTCAACACTGGGGTCCCACAAGGGTGCGTTCTGAGCCCTCTCCTGTACTCCCAGTTCACCCACGACTGCGTGGCCACGCACGCCTCCAACTCAATCATCAAGTTTGCGGATGACACAACAGTGTGGTGTCAGGAAAATAACCTCACACTCAACGTCAACAAAACTAAGGAGATGATTGTGGACTTCAGGAAACAGCAGAGGGAACACCCCCCTATCCACATCGATGGAACAGTAGTGGAGAGGGTAGCAAGTTTTAAGATCCTCGGCATACACATCACAGACAAACTGAATTGGTCCACTCACACAGATAGCATCGTGAAGAAGGCGCAGCAGCGCCTCTTCAACTTCAAGAGGCTGAAGAAATTTGGCTTGTCACCAAAAGCACTCACAAACTTCTACAGATGCACAATCGAGAGCATCCTGGCGGGCTGTATCACCGCCTGGTACGGCAACTGCTCCGCCCACAACCGTAAGGCTCTCCAGAGGGTAGTGAGGTCTGCATAACGCATCACCGGGGGCAAACTACCTGCCCTCCAGGACACCTACACCACCCGATGTTACAGGAAGGCCATAAAGATCATCAAGGACATCAACCACCCGAGCCACTGCCTGTTCACCCCGCTATCATCCAGAAGGCGAGGTCAGTACAGGTGCATCAAAGCTGGGACCGAGAGACTGAAAAACAGCTTCTATCTCAAGGCCATCAGACTGTTAAACAGCCACCACTAACATTGAGTGGCTGCTGCCAACACACTGACACTGACACTGACTCAACTCCAGCCACTTTAATAATGGGAATTGATGGGAAATGATGTAAATATATCACTAGCCACTTTAAACAATGCTACCTTATATAATGTTACTTACCCTACATTATTACATTTACATTACATTTAAGTCATTTAGCAGACGCTCTTATCCAGAGTGACTTACAAATTGGTGCATTCACCTTATGACATCCACTTATTCATCTCATATGCATACGTATATACTGTACTCTATATCATCGACTGCATCCTTATGTAATACATGTATCACTAGCCACTTTAACTATGCCACTTTGTTTACATACTCATCTCATATGTATATACTGTACTCGATACCATCTACTGTATCTTGCCTATGCTGCTCTGTACCATCACTCATTCATATATCCTTATGTACATATTCTTTATCCCCTTACACTGTGTATAAGACAGTAGTTTTGGAATTGTTAGTTAGATTACTTGTTGGTTATTACTGCATTGTCGGAACTAGAAGCACAAGCATTTCGCTACACTTGCATTAACATCTGCTAACCATGTGTATGTGACAAATAACATTTGATTTGATTTGATTTGAAACGGACTGAGACTTTGGGAATGTGCTGTCTCAGCCAAAGCCCAGCTGCTGCTTGCCTCTGCTCTTTGCTCCGTGTCCACCTGGGTGCTCAGTGCATCTGTAAACCCCAGGGCTGAGCTGACGAGGCCTGCCTCATTGCCTCCCATTAGGCATGCGTGGCTGTTCTCTAACACACACACAGAACACAACAAACACACACCTGCGTGCACACGCACACACACTAAAAATCACTCAAGCACTCACATTCAGACAGTTTTCTCCATGAGTGACTGATGTTAGAGACACAATCAGTCTCTCTCTGGTGGTAGACACTGCTGGTGCTCTCATAATCATCCTCTTCACTGAGTCTCTCAGTGAGCACAACAACAGAGTTGTTTGTAATGAATGCCAGAATGAATGCCCAAACTTAACCTTCAAAATGTTACATTTATGGACAAGCGTCCAATTCTGAAGTGAGACTGTGAGGGCTTGTTGAGGGAATAGTGTCTATGCTAGGGATGTTGCCAGTCATGAAGGCAGACAAATTTCATGGCAATTAGGCTTCTCCAAGCTCTGATGCTGGTCAATAGTAGCCTACCAAACTCGCTAACTGCCTGGTACTCAGTACCCTATTGTCCCACTAATCACTCTGACATCAATGCAAATCGAATCGAATATCAAAAACTTAATGAGAGCCCATGAGCTCATGCTGTGCAACATTTCTATAGGCTATGGAATTGCGTGAGAAAAAAGAGTGATGACCACTAATAAAAAGAAGAGGATTTCATTAGCTTTCTATAAGCTAGGCCTACTATATTTATTTCTCCATTGCTTCATTGCTTCTCTTTACAACATTGCTTCTCTTTACAACAAGGGTATAGCCTACCTGGCTGGCAATTACATTAAACCATGGGGAAAAGCTTCCTCCATTTGCTATCTAAGTGCATATAGATGACATGTATTTCTTCCCGCTGCCCCTGTTTCGATACAAGCACAAGCATTTCGCTACACTCGCATTAACATCTGCTAACCATGTGTTGATAATGGTCCAGTCTACATCAAAACAAATGTCACACATGTATTATTTAGTACATGTAAAGACAAGATTATATCAAGAATAGTCTGATGTGTGATAATATTAGCCTATCACTTGGGAATTATATACTATCACTTGTGAATGATGCCCAGCATAAGAAACAATGCCTTTTTCTTGGGGACTTTTTCAAATCATAGTCACACACCTCATGTAGTCTAGCCCATATGCCTATATGTTTTAATAAGGTTAGTATCACACCTCATGTAGCCTAGCCCACAGGCCTATATGTTTTAATAAGGTTAGTATCACACCTCATGTAGTCTAGCCCATAGGCCTATATGTTTTAATAAGGTTAGTATCACACCTCATGTAGCCTAGCCCATAGGCCTATATGTTTTAATAAGGTTAGTATCACACCTCATGTAGTCTAGCCCATAGGCCTATATGTTTTAATAAGGTTAGTATCACACCTCATGTAGTCTAGCCCATAGGCCTATATGTTTTAATAAGGTTAGTATCACACCTCATGTAGTCTAGCCCACAGGCCTATATGTTTTAATAAGGTTAGTATCACACCTCATGTAGTCTAGCCCATAGGCCTATATGTTTTAATAAGGTTAGTATCACACCTCATGTAGTCTAGCCCATAGGCCTATATGTTTTAATAATCACACCTAGTATCACACCTCATGTAGTATCACACCTCATGTAGTCTAGCCCATAGGCCTATATGTTTTAATAAGGTTAGTATCACACCTCATGTAGCCTAGCCCATA
>NC_068448.1:13928544-13946044 GCF_023373465.1 Oncorhynchus keta | reverse complement strand
TAGTTCTGACTGACTGAGTCTCCTATCCTAAGGTAGGGAGGAATACAGAAAGGGTTGACTAGGTAAAAGGTAGGGATGAGTACAGAGAGGGAGGGGTGGGCTGGCTGGGTTTTCTATAAAGTAGAAAGAAGTAAAGAGAGTAAAGAGAGAGAGAGAGTGAGAGAGAAAGAGAGAAATGGGGGGTTGCTGAGTCTCCTAGTGAAGGGTACAACAAGAGAGAGTGGGGGAGAAGGAGACATACAGTAAAGATGAATGAGGGGGCTAAAAGGTGTTTGTAGGTTCAGTGAGCCCCAGTAACCCCCTCCTCACCCCCTCCTTCTACCTACCGCCCTAGGTCTGTGTAGGGTTCACGTGTTAACGGCACAGAAGCAGATGCAAAACATAATCCTTAGATAAATCTCAGCTTTGCTCCCACACACACACAATGCACACACAACACACACAACACACGCACAGCAACAACAAAACGTGGAGGTCTGTTTACTTTTGCTACTCTGAGCCTGGGAGTACAGCGTGGAGCACGCCAGCTTGGGCAGGGCTTTTCAGCACACGCACACAGAGAGAGCATGTCCTCAGGGACACACACACACACTCTGATAGCTCAGCTAGGCTCTCATTGAAGCTGATGGTTACACCAAAGGATTATGTGATACAGTTTCTGTTGAGCATAAAACGTCAAGGGCCTTTCCTTGCCGTTTCCCCTATGGATCTTGTACGGTATAAAACCACTCAGTTCCAGCACTTCCCCTGCTGTTCTGTCTGTGTTATTCCTGCTAATGATCAGGATCATTCATATGGATAGCTGATGTTCTGGTTGCTTCCGATCTGTTCCAAGCAAAGCAGTGAAATCTGTACCCACTGGTCAAAAACGTGTTGAATTAACCTTGTTTCAAAGCAGTGAAATCTGTACCCACTGGTCAAAAACGTGTTGAATTAACCTTGTTTCAAAGCAGTGAAATCTGTACCCACTGGTCAAAAACGTGTTGAATTAACCTTGTTTCCGCGTCATTTCAACCCCCAAAAATCTATGCGGTGACGATAAATCAACGTGAAAAACTGATTGGATTTTCAAAAAGTCACTAGCTTAAAGGGCATTTCCTATTTTTCTTCACCCAACCCTTTTACCTAAATCCAATGGGGAATTTTTTGGTTGATTTCTCATTGATTTCACGTTAGTTGAAAACGTCTGTCGGAATTATTATGGTACTAGAGGAGAACAGGAGACACATGTTGTAGCACCAACCCTCATTTAGGAAATCATTCATAACCACATCAGTTTCAATTGGCATCAGTAGTCAAACATTACAGTGTCAGTGTTGAGTACCCTTTTCCACATTACAAGTACATATAGTATATCAAGGTTATAAATACTATAGCCTACAGTAGTAGCCTACAGTGTGTATGTGTGTGTGTGTTTATGTGTGTGTGTAGACGATGAGTGTTTGTGCTGTTTTGAGGTCAAAATGAAAGATAAAGCTGTCACCTCAAATCAAAAGGGACAGGCTGGCAGACACACACACACACACACAGTATTGTACAGCCAACCTTGTGGGGACAAATAATTCAGTCCCATTCAAAATCATATTTTCCCTAACCCCTAAGCCTACACCTAACCCTAACCCTAAACCCACTAGAAATAGCACTTGACTTCGTGGCGACTGACAAAATGTCCCCAGTTGTTTGTTTTTTTTTGTTTACTATTATTGTGGGGACTTCTGATCTCCACAAGAATAGTTAAAAACGTTATTGCCCTTATATAACCAGACAAAAAGTGCTATTGGATAACAACAGCAGATTCCTTCCTCTATTCCATATCAGATTTGATGCAAGCAGTAGAATAAGATTTAAAAAACAGAGAGAAAATACACCTTATGGAACAGCAGGGACTGTGAAGAGACACAAATAGGACCAGACACACGTTCACACATACACATCATAAGACACAAACTGGTAGATATGTGGTAGTAGAGTAGTGGTCTGAGGGAACACACTCAATGTGTTGTAGATATGTGGTAGTAGAGTAGTGGTCTGAGGGAACACACTCAATGTGTTGTAGATATGTGGTAGTAGAGTAGTGGTCTGAGGGAACACACTCAATGTGTTGTAGATATGTGGTAGTAGAGTAGTGGTCTGAGGGAACACACTCAATGTGTTGTAGATATGTGGTAGTAGAGTCGTGGTCTGAGGGAACACACTCAATGTGTTGTAGATATGTGGTAGTAGAGTAGTGGTCTGAGGGAACACACTCAATGTGTTGTAGATATGTGGTAGTAGAGTAGTGGTCTGAGGGAACACACTCAATGTATTGTAGATATGTGGTAGTAGAGTAGTGGTCTGAGGGAACACACTCAATGTGTTGTAGATATGTGGTAGTAGAGTAGTGGTCTGAGCGAACACACTCAATGTATTGTAGATATGTGGTAGTAGGGTAGTGGTCTGAGGGAACACACTTAATGTGTTGTAGATATGTGGTAGTAGAGTAGTGGTCTGAGGGAACACACTCAATGTGTTGTAGATATGTGGTAGTAGAGTAGTGGTCTGAGGGAACACACTCAATGTGTTGTAGATATGTGGTAGTAGAGTAGTGGTCTGAGGGAACACACTCAATGTGTTGTAGATATGTGGTAGTAGAGTAGTGGTCTGAGGGAACACACTCAATGTATTGTAGATATGTGGTAGTAGAGTAGTGGTCTGAGGGAACACACTCAATGTATTGTAGATATGTGGTAGTAGAGTAGTGGTCTGAGGGAACACACTCAATGTGTTGTAGATATGTGGTAGTAGAGTAGTGGTCTGAGGGAACACACTCAATGTGTTGTAGATATGTGGTAGTAGAGTAGTGGTCTGAGGGAACACACTCAATGTGTTGTAGATATGTGGTAGTAGAGTAGTGGTCTGAGGGAACACACTCAATGTGTTGTAGATATGTGGTAGTAGAGTAGTGGTCTGAGGGAACACACTCAATGTGTTGTAGATATGTGGTAGTAGAGTAGTGGTCTGAGGGAACACACTCAATGTGTTGTAGATATGTGGTAGTAGAGTAGTGGTCTGAGGGAACACACTCAATGTGTTGTAGATATGTGGTAGTAGAGTAGTGGTCTGAGGGAACACACTCAATGTGTTGTAGATATGTGGTAGTAGAGTAGTGGTCTGAGGGAACACACTCAATGTGTTGTAGATATGTGGTAGTAGAGTAGTGGTCTGAGGGAACACACTCAATGTGTTGTAGATATGTGGTAGTAGAGTAGTGGTCTGAGGGAACACACTCAATGTGTTGTAGATATGTGGTAGTAGAGTAGTGGTCTGAGGGAACACACTCAATGTGTTGTAGATATGTGGTAGTAGAGTAGTGGTCTGAGGGAACACACTCAATGTGTTGTAGATATGTGGTAGTAGAGTAGTGGTCTGAGGGAACACACTCAATGTATTGTAGATATGTGGTAGTAGAGTAGTGGTCTGAGGGAACACACTCAATGTGTTGTAGATATGTGGTAGTAGAGTAGTGGTCTGAGGGAACACACTCAATGTGTTGTAGATATGTGGTAGTAGAGTAGTGGTCTGAGGGAACACACTCAATGTGTTGTAGATATGTGGTAGTAGAGTAGTGGTCTGAGGGAACACACTCAATGTGTTGTAGATATGTGGTAGTAGAGTAGTGGTCTGAGGGAACACACTCAATGTGTTGTAGATATGTGGTAGTAGAGTAGTGGTCTGAGGGAACACTAGTAGAGTAGTGGTCTGAGGGAACACACTCAATGTGTTGTAGATATGTGGTAGTAGAGTAGTGGTCTGAGGGAACACACTCAATGTGTTGTAGATATGTGGTAGTAGAGTAGTGGTCTGAGGGAACACACTCAATGTATTGTAGATATGTGGTAGTAGAGTAGTGGTCTGAGGGAACACACTCAATGTATTGTAGATATGTGGTAGTAGAGTAGTGGTCTGAGGGAACACACTCAATGTGTTGTAGGTATGTGGTAGTAGAGTAGTGGTCTGAGGGAACACACTTAATGTGTTGTAGATATGTGGTAGTAGAGTAGTGGTCTGAGGGAACACACTCAATGTGTTGTAGATATGTGGTAGTAGAGTAGTGGTCTGAGGGAACACACTCAATGTGTTGTAGATATGTGGTAGTAGAGTAGTGGTCTGAGGGAACACACTTAATGTGTTGTAGATATGTGGTAGTAGAGTAGTGGTCTGAGGGAACACACTCAATGTGTTGTAGATATGTGGTAGTAGAGTAGTGGTCTGAGGGAACACACTCAATGTGTTGTAGATATGTGGTAGTAGAGTAGTGGTCTGAGGGAACACACTCAATGTGTTGTAGATATGTGGTAGTAGAGTAGTGGTCTGAGGGAACACACTCAATGTGTTGTAGATATGTGGTAGTAGAGTAGTGGTCTGAGGGAACACACTCAATGTGTTGTAGATATGTGGTAGTAGAGTAGTGGTCTGAGGGAACACACTCAATGTGTTGTAGATATGTGGTAGTAGAGTAGTGGTCTGAGGGAACACACTCAATGTGTTGTAGATATGTGGTAGTAGAGTAGTGGTCTGAGGAACACACTCAATGTGTTGTAGATATGTGGTAGTAGAGTAGTGGTCTGAGGGAACACACTTAATGTATTGTAGATATGTGGTAGTAGAGTAGTGGTCTGAGGGAACACACTCAATGTGTTGTAGATATGTGGTAGTAGAGTAGTGGCCTGAGGGAACACACTCAATGTGTTGTAGATATGTGGTAGTAGAGTAGTGGACTGAGGGAACACACTCAATGTGTTGTAGATATGTGGTAGTAGAGTAGTGGTCTGAGGGAACACACTCAATGTGTTGTAGATATGTGGTAGTAGAGTAGTGGTCTGAGGGAACACACTCAATGTGTTGTAGATATGTGGTAGTAGAGTAGTGGTCTGAGGGAACACACTCAATGTATTGTAGATATGTGGTAGTAGAGTAGTGGTCTGAGGGAACACACTCAATGTGTTGTAGATATGTGGTAGTAGAGTAGTGGACTGAGGGAACACACTCAATGTGTTGTAGATATGTGGTAGTAGAGTAGTGGTCTGAGGGAACACACTCAATGTGTTGTAGATATGTGGTAGTAGAGTAGTGGTCTGAGGGAACACACTCAATGTGTTGTAGATATGTGGTAGTAGAGTAGTGGTCTGAGGGAACACACTCAATGTGTTGTAGATATGTGGTAGTAGAGTAGTGGTCTGAGGGAACACACTCAATGTGTTGTAGATATGTGGTAGTAGAGTAGTGGTCTGAGGGAACACACTCAATGTGTTGTAGATATGTGGTAGTAGAGTAGTGGTCTGAGGGAACACACTCAATGTGTTGTAGATATGTGGTAGTAGAGTAGTGGTCTGAGGGAACACACTCAATGTGTTGTAGATATGTGGTAGTAGAGTAGTGGTCTGAGGGAACACACTCAATGTGTTGTAGATATGTGGTAGTAGAGTAGTGGTCTGAGGGAACACACTCAATGTGTTGTAGATATGTGGTAGTAGAGTAGTGGTCTGAGGAACACACTCAATGTGTTGTAGATATGTGGTAGTAGAGTAGTGGTCTGAGGGAACACACTCAATCAATGTGGTAGTAGAGTAGTGGTCTGAGGGAACACACTCAATAGATATGTGGTAGTAGAGTAGTGGTCTGAGGGAACACACTTAATGTGTTGTAGATATGTGGTAGTAGAGTAGTGGTCTGAGGAACACACTCAATGTGTTGTAGATATGTGGTAGTAGAGTAGTGGACTGAGGGAACACACTCAATGTATTGTAGATATGTGGTAGTAGAGTAGTGGTCTGAGGGAACACACTCAATGTATTGTAGATATGTGGTAGTAGAGTAGTGGTCTGAGGGAACACACTCAATGTATTGTAGATATGTGG
This sequence comes from Oncorhynchus keta, assembly GCF_023373465.1. Lineage (NCBI taxonomy): Eukaryota > Metazoa > Chordata > Actinopteri > Salmoniformes > Salmonidae > Oncorhynchus > Oncorhynchus keta. Next base: position 13,940,147 of record NC_068448.1, on the reverse strand, counting down.
TAGTAGAGTAGTGGTCTGAGGGAACACACTTAATGTGTTGTAGATATGTGGTAGTAGAGTAGTGGTCTGAGGGAACACACTCAATGTGTTGTAGATATGTGGTAGTAGAGTAGTGGTCTGAGGGAACACACTCAATGTGTTGTAGATATGTGGTAGTAGAGTAGTGGTCTGAGGGAACACACTTAATGTGTTGTAGATATGTGGTAGTAGAGTAGTGGTCTGAGGGAACACACTCAATGTGTTGTAGATATGTGGTAGTAGAGTAGTGGTCTGAGGGAACACACTTAATGTGTTGTAGATATGTGGTAGTAGAGTAGTGGTCTGAGGGAACACACTCAATGTGTTGTAGATATGTGGTAGTAGAGTAGTGGTCTGAGGGAACACACTCAATGTGTTGTAGATATGTGGTAGTAGAGTAGTGGTCTGAGGAACACACTCAATGTGTTGTAGATATGTGGTAGTAGAGTAGTGGTCTGAGGGAACACACTCAATGTGTTGTAGATATGTGGTAGTAGAGTAGTGGTCTGAGGGAACACACTCAATGTATTGTAGATATGTGGTAGTAGAGTAGTGGTCTGAGGGAACACACTCAATGTGTTGTAGATATGTGGTAGTAGAGTAGTGGTCTGAGGGAACACACTCAATGTGTTGTAGATATGTGGTAGTAGAGTAGTGGTCTGAGGGAACACACTCAATGTGTTGTAGATATGTGGTAGTAGAGTAGTGGTCTGAGGGAACACACTCAATGTGTTGTAGATATGTGGTAGTAGAGTAGTGGTCTGAGGGAACACACTCAATGTGTTGTAGATATGTGGTAGTAGAGTAGTGGTCTGAGGGAACACACTCAATGTGTTGTAGATATGTGGTAGTAGAGTAGTGGTCTGAGGGAACACACTCAATGTGTTGTAGATATGTGGTAGTAGAGTAGTGGTCTGAGGGAACACACTCAATGTATTGTAGATATGTGGTAGTAGAGTAGTGGTCTGAGGGAACACACTCAATGTATTGTAGATATGTGGTAGTAGAGTAGTGGTCTGAGGGAACACACTCAATGTATTGTAGGTATGTGGTAGTAGAGTAGTGGTCTGAGGGAACACACTTAATGTGTTGTAGATATGTGGTAGTAGAGTAGTGGTCTGAGGGAACACACTCAATGTGTTGTAGATATGTGGTAGTAGAGTAGTGGTCTGAGGGAACACACTCAATGTGTTGTAGATATGTGGTAGTAGAGTAGTGGTCTGAGGGAACACACTCAATGTGTTGTAGATATGTGGTAGTAGAGTAGTGGTCTGAGGGAACACACTTAATGTGTTGTAGATATGTGGTAGTAGAGTAGTGGTCTGAGGGAACACACTCAATGTGTTGTAGATATGTGGTAGTAGAGTAGTGGTCTGAGGGAACACACTCAATGTGTTGTAGATATGTGGTAGTAGAGTAGTGGTCTGAGGGAACACACTCAATGTGTTGTAGATATGTGGTAGTAGAGTAGTGGTCTGAGGGAACACACTCAATGTGTTGTAGATATGTGGTAGTAGAGTAGTGGTCTGAGGGAACACACTCAATGTGTTGTAGATATGTGGTAGTAGAGTAGTGGTCTGAGGGAACACACTCAATGTATTGTAGATATGTGGTAGTAGAGTAGTGGTCTGAGGGAACACACTCAATGTGTTGTAGATATGTGGTAGTAGAGTAGTGGACTGAGGGAACACACTCAATGTGTTGTAGATATGTGGTAGTAGAGTAGTGGTCTGAGGGAACACACTCAATGTGTTGTAGATATGTGGTAGTAGAGTAGTGGTCTGAGGGAACACACTCAATGTGTTGTAGATATGTGGTAGTAGAGTAGTGGTCTGAGGGAACACACTCAATGTGTTGTAGATATGTGGTAGTAGAGTAGTGGTCTGAGGGAACACACTCAATGTGTTGTAGATATGTGGTAGTAGAGTAGTGGTCTGAGGGAACACACTCAATGTGTTGTAGATATGTGGTAGTAGAGTAGTGGTCTGAGGGAACACACTCAATGTGTTGTAGATATGTGGTAGTAGAGTAGTGGTCTGAGGGAACACACTCAATGTGTTGTAGATATGTGGTAGTAGAGTAGTGGTCTGAGGGAACACACTCAATGTGTTGTAGATATGTGGTAGTAGAGTAGTGGTCTGAGGGAACACACTCAATGTGTTGTAGATATGTGGTAGTAGAGTAGTGGTCTGAGGGAACACACTCAATGTATTGTAGATATGTGGTAGTAGAGTAGTGGTCTGAGGGAACACACTCAATGTGTTGTAGATATGTGGTAGTAGAGTAGTGGTCTGAGGGAACACACTTAATGTGTTGTAGATATGTGGTAGTAGAGTAGTGGTCTGAGGGAACACACTCAATGTGTTGTAGATATGTGGTAGTAGAGTAGTGGACTGAGGGAACACACTCAATGTATTGTAGATATGTGGTAGTAGAGTAGTGGTCTGAGGGAACACACTCAATGTATTGTAGATATGTGGTAGTAGAGTAGTGGTCTGAGGGAACACACTCAATGTATTGTAGGTATGTGGTAGTAGAGTAGTGGTCTGAGGGAACACACTTAATGTGTTGTAGATATGTGGTAGTAGAGTAGTGGTCTGAGGGAACACACTCAATGTGTTGTAGATATGTGGTAGTAGAGTAGTGGTCTGAGGGAACACACTCAATGTGTTGTAGATATGTGGTAGTAGAGTAGTGGTCTGAGGGAACACACTTAATGTGTTGTAGATATGTGGTAGTAGAGTAGTGGTCTGAGGGAACACACTAGATGGTAGTGAGGTGGTCTGAGGGAACACACTCAATGTGTTGTAGATATGTGGTAGTAGAGTAGTGGTCTGAGGGAACACACTTAATGTGTTGTAGATATGTGGTAGTAGAGTAGTGGTCTGAGGGAACACACTCAATGTGTTGTAGATATGTGGTAGTAGAGTAGTGGTCTGAGGGAACACACTCAATGTGTTGTAGATATGTGGTAGTAGAGTAGTGGTCTGAGGAACACACTCAATGTGTTGTAGATATGTGGTAGTAGAGTAGTGGTCTGAGGGAACACACTCAATGTGTTGTAGATATGTGGTAGTAGAACACACTCAATGTAGTATGTGGTCTGTGGTCTGAGGGAACACACTCAATGTGTTGTAGATATGTGGTAGTAGAGTAGTGGTCTGAGGGAACACACTCAATGTATTGTAGATATGTGGTAGTAGAGTAGTGGTCTGAGGGAACACACTCAATGTGTTGTAGATATGTGGTAGTAGAGTAGTGGTCTGAGGAACACACTCAATGTGTTGTAGATATGTGGTAGTAGAGTAGTGGTCTGAGGAACACACTCAATGTGTTGTAGATATGTGGTAGTAGAGTAGTGGTCTGAGGGAACACACTCAATGTGTTGTAGATATGTGGTAGTAGAGTAGTGGTCTGAGGGAACACACTCAATGTGTTGTAGATATGTGGTAGTAGAGTAGTGGTCTGAGGGAACACACTCAATGTATTGTAGATATGTGGTAGTAGAGTAGTGGTCTGAGGGAACACACTCAATGTGTTGTAGATATGTGGTAGTAGAGTAGTGGTCTGAGGGAACACACTCAATGTGTTGTAGATATGTGGTAGTAGAGTAGTGGTCTGAGGGAACACACTCAATGTGTTGTAGATATGTGGTAGTAGAGTAGTGGTCTGAGGGAACACACTCAATGTGTTGTAGATATGTGGTAGTAGAGTAGTGGTCTGAGGGAACACACTCAATGTGTTGTAGATATGTGGTAGTAGAGTAGTGGTCTGAGGGAACACACTCAATGTGTTGTAGATATGTGGTAGTAGAGTAGTGGTCTGAGGGAACACACTCAATGTGTTGTAGATATGTGGTAGTAGAGTAGTGGTCTGAGGGAACACACTCAATGTGTTACGAAACGTGTTATGAAATGTAAAGTCCTGTAATATTTGTAATTGTATGCCTTGGGAAAGAATTCAGACCCCTTGACTTTTCCACATTTTATTATGTCACAGCCTTATTCTAAAATTGATTCAATTGTTTTTTCCCCCTCATCATAATACACACAATACTACAATAATGACAAAGCAAAAACAGGTTTAGACATTTTTGCTAATTTATTAAAAGTAAAAAACTGAAATATCACATTTACATAAGTATTCAGACCCTTTACTCAGTACAATGTTGAAGCACCTTTGGCAGCGATTACAGCCTGGAGTCTTCTTGAGTATGACGCTACAAGCTTGGCACACCTATATTTGGGGAGTTTCTGCTATTATTTTCTGCAGATCCTCTCAAGCTCTGTCAGGTTGGATGGGGAGATTGCTAAGATGTTTTTTTTCTTTAATCCATTTTACAATGAGGCTGTTACGTGACAAAATGTGAATAGAAGTAAAAGAGGTATGAATACACTGTAACTGCCTTCGTGTTGCTGGACCGAGGAAAAGTAGCTGCTGCCATGGCAGGAACAACTGGGGATCCATAATAAATACAAATACTGGCTGTAGGGGATGTCTTATGACTCCTAGAAGGATAGATTGTTCTAGAAGGCATGTAAGGCCAGCGGTTGGCTACATTGATTGTTCTAGAAGGCATGGCAGGCCAGCGGTTGGCTACATAGATGTTCTAGAAGGCATGGCAGGCCAGCGGTTGGCTACATAGATTGTTCTAGAAGGCATGGCAGGCCAGCGGTTGGCTACATTCATTGTTCTAGAAGGCATGGCAGGCCAGCGGTTGGCTACATTGATTGTTCTAGAAGGCATGGCAGGCCAGCGGTTGGCTACATTGATTGTTCTAGAAGGCATGGCAGGCCAGCGGTTGGCTACATAGATTGTTCTAGAAGGCATGGCAGGCCAGCGGTTGGCTACATAGATGTTCTAGAAGGCATGGCAGGCCAGCGGTTGGCTACATTGATTGTTCTAGAAGGCATGGCAGGCCAGCGGTTGGCTACATAGATGTTCTAGAAGGCATGGCAGGCCAGCGGATGGCTACATAGATGTTCTGGAAGGCATGGCAGGCCAGCGGTCTGGGAGAGAGAGAGAGAGAGAGAGAGAGAGAGAGAGAGAGAGAGAGAGAGAGAGAGAGAGAGAGAGAGAGAGAGAGAGAGAGAGAGAGAGAGAGAGAGAGAGAGAGAGAGAGAGAGAGGAGAGGGAGGTGCAGGTGGGGGCTGCTGCAGGGGACAATCAACAAGTCTGTGCATGGCTCTCATGATCAGACAGCTTCATTGTAAATTCCTGAATTTGCTGCCTGAGTGAGACAAGTGTATGTGTGTGTGTGAATGAGAGAGAGAGAGAGAGAGAGAGAGAGAGAGAGAGAGAGAGAGAGAGAGAGAGAGAGAGAGAGAGAGAGAGAGAGAATGGGTGTAGCAGCGACTCTGACGTTGGGGGGGACACATATTGCTACGTGGGCATAATAACCAGCTACATACACAGTTAACACACACTCTAGCTGCTAACATTTCATCAGAGATCATTATACACTACATGGCCAAATTAATGGATTCAGATATTTCAGCCACACCCGTTGCTGACAGGTGTATAAAATGGAGCACACAGCCATGCAATCTCCATGGACAAACATTGGCAGTAGAATGGCCAGTACTGAAGAGCTCAGTGACTTTCAACGTGGCACCGTCACAGGATGCCACCTTTCCAACAAGTCAGTTCGTCAAATTCCTGCCCTGCTCGAGCTGCCCCGGTCAACTGTAAGTGCTGTGTGCTCTCCGAGTGCTGAAGCATGTAGCGTGTAAAACTCCTCTGTCCTCGGTTGCAACACTCACACAGAGTTCCAAACTGCCTCTGGAAACAACTTCAGCACAATAACTGTTCTTCTGGAGCTTCATGAAATGTGTTTCTCTGGCCGAGCAGCTGCACACAAGACTAAGATCACCATGCACAATGCCAAGGGTCAGCTGCAGTGGTGTAAAGCTCACAGCCATTGGACTCTGGAGCAGTGGAAACACATTATCTGGCGTGATGAATCACACTTCACCATCTGGCAGTTTGATGGATGAATCTGGGTTTGGCGGATGCCAGGAGACCACTACCTGCCCGAATGTATAGTGCCAATTGTAATTGCCAAGATTGGGATGAATTGGAACGCTGACTGCAAGCCAGGCCTAATTGCCCAACATCAGTCCCTGACCTCACTAATGCTCTTGTGGCTGAATTGAAGCAAATCCCTGCAGCAATGTTCCAATATTTAGTGGAAAGCTTTCCGAAAGAGTGGAGGCTGTTATAGCAGCAAAGGGGGAACCATCTCCATATTAATGCCCATGATTTTGGAATGAGATGTTCGATGAGGACATGTCCACATACATTTGGCCATGCAGTGTACAATCATTCAGATTGATACACTCTTAGAAAAAAAAGGTGCTATGGGGACATCATCTTCTACTCTTCTAAGAGAATAGAGATGATCAGTCTATGACCTCTTTGAGCTTGGAGAAGCACTTCTCACTACCTTACCTGTTTGTGGCATCTCTCTATCCCTCACTAACTCACCTGTTTGTAGCCTCTCTCTCTCCCTCACTAACTCACCTGTTTGTGGCCTCTCTCTCTCCCTCACTAACTCACCTGTTTGTGGCCTCTCTCTCTCCCTCACTAACTCACCTGTTTGTGGCCTCTCTCTCTCCCTCACTAACTCACCTGTTTGTGGCCTCTCTCTCTCCCTCACTAACTCACCTGTTTGTGGCCTCTCTCTCCCTCACTAACTCACCTGTTTGTAGCCTCTCTCTCTCCCTCACTAACTCACCTGTTTGTGGCCTCTCTCTCTCCCTCACTAACTCACCTGTTTGTAGCCTCTCTCTCTCCCTCACTAACTCACCTGTTTGTGGCCTCTCTCTCCCTCACTAACTCACCTGTTTGTAGCCTCTCTCTCTCCCTCACTAACTCACCTGTTTGTAGCCTCTCTCTCTCCCTCACTAACTCACCTGTTTGTGGCCTCTCTCTCTCCCTCACTAACTCACCTGTTTGTAGCCTCTGTCTCTCCCTCACTAACTCACCTGTTTGTGGCCTCTCTCTCTCCCTCACTAACTCACCTGTTTGTGGACTCTCTCTCTCCCTCACTAACTCACCTGTTTGTGGCCTCTCTATCCCTCACTAACTCACCTGTTTGTGGCCTCTCTCTCTCCCTCACTAACTCACCTGTTTGTGGCCTCTCTCTCCCTCACTAACTCACCTGTTTGTGGCCTCTCTCTCCCTCACTAACTCACCTGTTTGTGGCCTCTCTCTCTCCTCACTAACTCACCTGTTTGTGGACTCTCTCTCTCCCTCACTAACTCACCTGTTTGTGGCCTCTCTATCCCTCACTAACTCACCTGTTTGTGGCCTCTCTATCCCTCACTAACTCACCTGTTTGTGGCCTCTCTATCCCTCACTAACTCACCTGTTTGTGGCCTCTCTCTCTCCCTCACTAACTCACCTGTTTGTAGCCTCTGTCTCTCCCTCACTAACTCACCTGTTTGTGGCCTCTCTCTATCCCTCACTAACTCACCTGTTTGTAGCCTCTCTCTCTCCCTCACTAACTCACCTGTTTGTGGCCTCTCTCTCTCCCTCACTAACTCACCTGTTTGTAGCCTCTCTCTCTCCCTCACTAACTCACCTGTTTGTGGCCTCTCTCTCTCCCTCACTAACTCACCTGTTTGTGGACTCTCTCTCTCCCTCACTAACTCACCTGTTTGTGGCCTCTCTCTCTCCCTCACTAACTCACCTGTTTGTGGACTCTCTCTCTCCCTCACTAACTCACCTGTTTGTGGCCTCTCTCTCTCCCTCACTAACTCACCTGTTTGTGGACTCTCTCTCTCCCTCACTACCTCACCTGTTTGTAGCCTCTCTCTCTCCCTCACTAACTCACCTGTTTGTAGCCTCTCTCTCTCCCTCACTAACTCACCTGTTTGTGGCCTCTCTCTCTCCCTCACTAACTCACCTGTTTGTAGCCTCTCTCTCTCCCTCACTAACTCACCTGTTTGTGGCCTCTCTCTATCCCTCACTAACTCACCTGTTTGTAGCCTCTGTCTCTCCCTCACTAACTCACCTGTTTGTGGCCTCTCTATCCCTCACTAACTCACCTGTTTGTGGACTCTCTCTCTCCCTCACTAACTCACCTGTTTGTGGCCTCTCTCTCCCTCACTAACTCACCTGTTTGTGGCCTCTCTCTCTCCCTCACTAACTCACCTGTTTGTGGCCTCTCTCTCTCCCTCACTAACTCACCTGTTTGTGGCCTCTCTCTCTCCCTCACTACCTTACCTGTTTGTGGCCTCTCTCTCTCCCTCACTAACTCACCTGTTTGTGGCCTCTCTCTCTCCCTCACTACCTTACCTGTTTGTGGCCTCTCTCTCTCCCTCACTAACTCACCTGTTTGTGGCCTCTCTCTCTCCCTCACTACCTCACCTGTTTGTGGCCTCTCTCTCTCCCTCACTAACTCACCTGTTTGTGGCCTCTCTCTCTCTCACACTACCTTACCTGTTTGTGGCCTCTCTCTCTCACACTACCTTACCTGTTTGTGGCCTCTCTCTCTCACACTACCTTACCTGTTTGTGGCCTCTCTCTCTCACACTACCTTACCTGTTTGTGGCCTCTCTCTCTCACACTACCTTACCTGTTTGTGGCCTCTCTCTCTCACACTACCTTACCCGTTTGTGGCCTCTCTCTCTCACACTAGCTTACCTGTTTGTGGCCTCTCTCTCTCACACTACCTTACCTGTTTGTGGCCTCTCTCTCTCACACTACCTTACCTGTTTGTGGCCTCTCTCTCTCACACTACCTTACCCGTTTGTGGCCTCTCTCTCTCACACTAGCTTACCTGTTTGTGGCCTCTCTCTCTCCCTCACTACCTTACCTGTTTGTGGCCTCTCTCTCTCACACTACCTTACCTGTTTGTGGCCTCTCTCTCTCTCCCTCACTACCTTACCTGTTTGTGGCCTCTCTCTCTCCCTCACTACCTTACCTGTTTGTGGCCTCTCTCTCTCCCTCACTACCTTACCTGTTTGTGGCCTCTCTCTCCCTCACTACCTTACCCGTTTGTGGCCTCTCTCTCCCTCACTACCTTACCTGTTTGTGGCCTCTCTCTCTCCCTCACTACCTTACCTGTTTGTAGCCTCTGTCTCTCCCTCACTACCTTACCTGTTTGTGGCCTCTGTCTCTCCCTCACTACCTTACCTGTTTGTGGCCTCTGTCTCTCCCTCACTACCTTACCTGTTTGTGGCCTCTCTCTCCCTCACTACCTTACCTGTTTGTGGCCTCTCTCTCCCTCACTACCTTACCTGTTTGTGGCCTCTGTCTCTCCCTCACTACCTTACCTGTTTGTGGCCTCTCTCTCTCCCTCACTACCTTACCTGTTTGTGGCCTCTCTCTCTCTCTCTCTCTCTCTCTCTCCCTCACTACCTTACCTGCTCCTTCCATGACATAGACCAGTACTAGGACCCATGGTGGAACCTGACCTATCCACATGGGGCACTTGAAAAGACTCATGAGACCATAGATATCACGCCTCCCCTGCCTGTTTGGGCGGCGCTCGGCGGTCGTCGTTACTGGCCTACTAGCCGCCACCGATCCCTTTTTCTGTTTGTTTTGTCTTATTAGTTGCACCTGTGTCTAATTGTGTTTTCCTGATGTGCTTCCTAATTTAAGCCTAGTAAACCCACCATTGTTTTGTACGGGATTAATTTTGTGTTACATGTTGTGTCGTTGGGTGTGTTAGTGCTCCGGACCACGTACCCTGTGTTTTGGGTTGGTCAGTATTTTCGCGCCCTGTGTTTTGGGCATTGTATTTTGGTGCCAGATTAAAGTGCACTTTTCCCTTTTGGAACTCTCTGCTCTCTGCGCCTGATTCTTACCTCACACACCCAGTCAGCCGTGACAATAGACCTACTAATTAAATGCAGATGAGAGTTCAGTTCAGGGGTACTCCGGGCAGAGCTAAATTCAGTTGGTGGTACAGTAACTGAAAAAGTTTGGGAACCACTAATGTGACCAGGTGAATCCAGGTGAAAGCTATGATCCCTTATTGATGTCACTTGTTAAATCCACGTCAATCAGTGTAGGTGAATGCAGAATTTCCTAAATTAAAAGTTAATATGCTGGTGTTTTTAATTATTATATATACATTTTTTAAAGAATAATAAGGGGGGGGCAAATCAAATTATCCGTGGGCCAAATTCAGCTGCCAGTTGGTGAACCCTGTACTACAGTATTATGCAAAGTGGACAAAAAGAAGCTCAGTGAAACTTCCCCAGACAAGCATGAATTCCCCTCATCTTCCTCATTACCTCTTACAGAGAAAACCTCCCTGAATCATAGATACTCTCATTTGATAAAGATATACTCACTCTCTCACTCTCTCTCTCTCTCTCTCTCTCTCTCTCTCTCTCTCTCTCTCTCTCTCTCTCTCTCTCTCTCTCTCTCTCTCTCTCTCTCATATTCACATAGTGTGTGTCCCACATGGCACCCTATTCCCTATCTTGTGCTTTACTTTTAGTGCACACCCTATTCCCTATATAATGCACTACTTTTGCCAAGGGTGCCTCAGAAGCAGTGAGAGACAAGAGAGACATTTGAGAGACACACATAGACACAGCAAAGGACAAGACTGTATGATTCCACTCTCCCCTTGTTTCAAAGGCTGGAGCACTAGGAGCACAAGGGGAGCATTAGGCTGACTAGGAGAACTAGGAGCACTAGCACTACGAGCACAAGGAGCACGAGGGGACACTAGGCTGACTAGGAGCAATAGGAGCACTAGCACTATGAGCACAAGGAGCACAAGGGGAGCACTAGGCTGACTAGGAGCACTAGGCTCACTAGGAGCACCTGGAGAGCACTAGGAGCGCTAGGAGCACTAGGAGCACAAGGGGAGCATTAGGCTGACTAGGAGAACTAGGAGCACTAGCACTAGGAGCACAAGGGGAGCACTAGGCTGACTAGGAGCACTAGGAGCACTAGAAGCACTAGGAGCGCTAGGAGCACTAGGAGCACTAGGAGCACAAGGGGAGCATTAGGCTGACTAGGAGAACTAGGAGCACTAGCACTAGGAGCACAAGGGGGGCACTAGGCTGACTAGGAGCACGAGGAGCACTAGCACTACGTGCACAAGGAGCACGAGGGGACACTAGGCTGACTAGGAGCAATAGGAGCACTAGCACTACGAGACAAGGAGCACAAGGGGAGCACTAGGCTGACTAGGAGCACTACGAGAGCACTAGGAGAGCTAGGAGCACTAGGAGCAGCCTCAGCATATTTCTCTCTCCCTCCACGCTAGCAGCTAGCTGATGCACTATTCAATGGTTCTGCTTTCCTTCCTGTTTGGCCCTGTCCGGGGGTGTCCTCATTTGATTTGATTTGATTTGATTTGTATTCGATTGGTCATGGACTGTGTCCCAAATGGCACCCTATTAATTTACATTTTAATAATTTAGCAGACACTCTTATTCAGAGCGACTTACAGTTAGTGCATTCATCTTAAGATAGCTATATCACAGTCATAAAATAAAAAGTCCCTCAATAACGTAGCTATCAGTAGAGTCAGAGCGGGGGGGGGGGGTCAAGTGCAAGTACTGGTTCATTTTATTTTGTATTTTTTTTAAGGGGGGGTGACTGCTTTTGAC
>NC_068448.1:13761044-13923544 GCF_023373465.1 Oncorhynchus keta | reverse complement strand
GATTTGGTATTGAGAAAAGATTGCTACATTGGGCCTTTATTAAGGCAGCATTATAAGGGAAACAATTACTGATTATTTGATGATATCTACCTCAGACTGAGAAAGGCACGGATAATGGTTCCATGTGAATCACACAGCTAGTAGACTATAGCAGATGAGACTGAATGCAGGGTGAAGTCATGTTAGAAGTGTGTTCTGTGTACAAAGCACAAGCATGGTGTCATGACGTTGGCCTCTTTGGGTATAACAACCCCATCCCCCTCTCCCTGCCACCCCCTTTCCTCCTTCAACTAGGTTGCTGTGGTAAGAGAGACGCCGTAAATTCCTGAGAATCTCCTCATGGACACATCGTAGAGAGAGAGTAGAATTTCATGGAGCACATAGGAAATCCTTCCACCTCACAGAACTTGAGGTACGAACAAATTTCATGTTCCGGAGAAAGTATAAAAGATCGGTGAAGAATCCAGCTACGAACTGGTCCATTTGTAACAACTTGGGAAGCTCATGGGAGACGGTGTGGCCACATTACCATAACGCTGTTTATATAATAGCCCCAGATATAAGGTTTACATCTAATTGTTGTATAAGATGAATGAATGAGTATGATACTGTTTACACAATTTTACAATGTGATTTTGGACTGTTTAATGAAGGAAAACTCAAAAAGGGGATTGGAGTTAACTAAATCAGCCCCTGAGCCCAGTTAGGGTCAGACATCCTGGGACAGCCTTTTCTGCCATTCCAAATTTTAAAAAACACTCGGGTTTTCGATCAGCAGACCAAGCTTACCTCAATTACGAGATGGCTAAAGGTTGCAGATCATGTTTTTCTCCATTAGGAGGACAAAAGTTGTAGACCATTGCTGAATCTTTTAGTCTTCAGACATTCTCCCTCCATTATCATACCACATGGTTAAACTCTTAGACTATCGATACCGATAGAATAATAATAATAAGAATAAGAACACGTCTTTGATACTAATTACTAGTCTGCAGCTAAGAATTCGGTATCATTGAACGTGAAGAACGACAACCGCCGAAACATCCATTCTATAACAATTGTCACTTTGAACTATCCGCTCTAACCAAGACAGAGAGAGACGGACAATTCAACGAAAGACACAAACGTTTCACCAGCGATCACGACGACACACTGAGCGTAAATATATATATTGATTGCAATTGTTCCCGAATGAGTGAGCGTTCATGTGTAAAGGATTAGCATTTCAATTGTTATAATTATCACTCTGTAGTGACTTCTTAGACGACCCCCACTTCCCTTTCGTCTAACAAGCCACCATGCCGGTTTAGCCCACTAGGGCAAATTCTCCTATCATTACATTTACCTTGTTTGTTTGTTTGTTCATGCATTTCTGTGAATTACTTAGTTAGTAATAAATAAATGATTTAAGACAATTGATGAATGCATGACTCATAGTGAAGACTGGGTTCGTACAGATAACCAACTATTTACGACGTTTGGAATGAGACTAACATGAGGTAAAGTAAATAATTCATGAATTCGAAGACTAATTGATCAGATAAAACATCTGAAAAGTTATTTTAGGAAATGATAACTTTGTAATCTGAATATTTTTCCTTGGTGCCCCGACATCCTAGTTAATTAGTTACATGATTAATCAGTTGATCGCGTAGTAACTAATTACAGAGAATCTTTGATAAAAACTATCAGTCTTCAGTTAATGATAGTAAAGACACGACAGTGGATACAGCACATACTGTAGCTCAGGAGTATCTCTGCATCAGCTTTGTACCACCTCACACTCACTATTCCTATGCTAAGCTTTCCTGCCTTTGTATCTAGAGATTACTCTCTACCTCTCTCCATTCTCTTCTACTCTCTAACTTCCTCTTCCTCATTCCATGCCTCACTAAAAACCCCTCCTCTCTCCTGTTCTTTCACGCTCCCTTCATCACCCTCATTCTCCCTCCATTATCATCGCTTTGTCTGGCTCCCTCTTCCTTGCTCTCCTCTCCTCTTTCTCTCTTTTCTCCTTCTGTCTCTCTTTCTCTTTCTCTCTCTCTCTCTCTCTCTCTCTCTCCCTCATATTTTCTCTCTCTCTCCTCTCTCTCCCCTCTATCTTTCTCTTCATCTCTCTCCTCTCTCTCTCTCTCTCTCTCCTCTCTCCCCCCTCTGCAGTAAATGGTGATTGATCAAACATTGTGCCAGTGATGGCAGAGAAGGAAGGATGCGGAAAATATGGTTATCCTGTGTCCGCGTGCCACGCATCCCAAATCAGCCCTCCCTCTGTCCTCTACTCTCTCCTATTTCCTTACCTCTCTTTCATTTCAACCCTTCCTCTCTTCTCTTCTATCTTGTCACCTTCCTCTCCTCTACTCCTCTTCCACTCCTCTCCCCACCCCCTTCCACTCTTCTCTCTCCCCTCTCCATTCTACATTCTCTCACCTTCCTCTCCCCACCCCCTTCCACTCTTCTCTCTCCCCTCTCCATTCTACATTCTCTCACCTTCCTCTCCCCAACACTTTCCACTCTTCTCTCTCCCCTCTCCATTCTACATTTTCTCACCTTCCTCTCCCCACCCCCTTCCACTCTTCTCTCTCCCCTCTCCATTCTACATTCTCTCACCTTCCTCTCCCCAACCCTTTCCACTCTTCTCTCTCCCCTCTCCATTCTACATTCTCTCACCTTCCTCTCCCCACCCCCTTCCACTCTTCTCTCTCCCCTCTCCATTATACATTCTCTCACCTTCCTCTCCCCATCCCCTTCCACTCTTCTCTCTCCTCTCCCCTCTCTCTCTCATTCCTTCCTTCCTTTCTCCTCTCTCCTCATTACTCTCCCTTCTTCAAGTGTGACATGATGCAGTAACACACTAGTGAGGTCTGTTCATTATCCCCAGAGTAGCAGACAACCTCCTCCTAAAACCACATTGGAACAGGAGATCCCCAAGGTTCCTCTCCTAGGACATTCTCCTCCAATGAGAAGGAGGCGAGGAGAGAGGACGTGAGGACGAATTGGGAAAGAGTCTGTGTATGTGTCTGTGTTCGTCCCACCATGATCTTGAAGGCTCTGAGAGGTAAGCCTACAGAGTTACAGAGTACAGCCACGTTTCCAACCATGAGAATAAGGCATTGATGACTCCATGCTTGATACAGTGCCTTGCGAAAGTATTCGGCCCCCTTGAACTTTGCGACCTTTTGCCACATTTCAGGCTTCAAATATAAATATATAAAACTGTATTTTTTTTTTAAGAATCAACAACAAGTGGGACACAATCATGAAGTGGAACAACATTTATTGGATATTTCAAACTTTTTTAACAAATCAAAAACTGAAAAATTGGGCGTGCAAAATTATTCAGCCCCTTTAATTTCAGTGCAGCAAACTCTCTCCAGAAGTTCAGTGAGGATCTCTGAATGATCCAATTTTGACCTAAATGACTAATGATGATAAATACAATCCACCTGTGTGTAATCAAGTCTCCGTATAAATGCACCTGCACTGTGATAGTCTCAGAGGTCCGTTAAAAGCGCAGAGAGCATCATGAAGAACAAGGAACACACCAGGCAGGTCCGAGATACTGTTGTGAAGAAGTTTAAAGCCGGATTTGGATACAAAAGATTTCCCAAGCTTTAAACATCCCAAGGAGCACTGTGCAAGCGATAATATTGAAATGGAACAGTATCAGACCACTGCAAATCTACCAAGACCTGGCCGTCCCTCTAAACTTTCAGCTCATACAAGGAGAAGACTGATCAGAGATGCAGCCAAGAGGCCCATGATCACTCTGGATGAACTGCAGAGATCTACAGCTGAGGTGGGACACTCTGTCCATAGGACAACAATCAGTCGTATATTGCACAAATCTGGCCTTTATGGAAGAGTGGCAAGAAGAAAGCCATTTCTTAAAGATATCCATAAAAAGTGTTGTTTAAAGTTTGACACAAGCCACCTGGGAGACACACCAAACATGTGGAAGAAGGTGCTCTGGTCAGATGAAACCAAAATTGAACTTTTTGGCAACAATGCAAAACGTTATGTTTGGCGTAAAAGCAAACACAGCACATCACCCTGAACACACCATCCCCACTGTCAAACATGGTGGTGGCAGCATCATGGTTTGGGCCTGCTTTTCTTCAACATGGACAGGGAAGATGGTTAACATTGATGGGAAGATGGATGGAGCCAAATACAGGACCATTCTGGAAGAAAACCTGATGGAGTCTGCAAAAGACCTGAGACTGGGACGGAGATTTGTCTTCCAACAAGACAATGATCCAAAACATAAAGCAAAATCTACAATGTAATGGTTCAAAAATAAACATATCCAGGTGTTAGAATGGCCAAGTCAAAGTCCAGACCTGAATCCAATCGAGAATCTGTGGAAAGAACTGAAAACTGCTGTTCACAAATGCTCTCCATCCAACCTCACTGAGCTCGAGCTGTTTTGCAAGGAGGAATGGGAAAAAATGTCAGTCTCTCGATGTGCAAAACTGATAGAGACATACCCCAAGCGACTTACAGCTGTAATCGCAGCAAAAGGTGGCGCTACAAAGTATTAACTTAAGGGGGCTCAATAATTTTGCACGCCCAATTTTTCAGTTTTTGATTTGTTAAAAAAGTTTGAAATATCCAATAAATGTCGTTCCACTTCATGATTGTGTCCCACTTGTTGTTGATTCTTCACAAAAAAATACAGTTTTATATCTTTATGTTTGAAGCCTGAAATGTGGCAAAAGGTCGCAAAGTTCAAGGGGGCCGAATACTTTTGCAAGGCACTGTATGTCACAGAGAGCTATGAACTATATGGTACATAACAGCCACATTCCACATGTTCACTTTAGGGTTAGAGAGAGGGCCAGGTGGGGTGAAAATAGCATAATATATCAACATTATATTATAAGTAACAGCATAACATATCAAAATTATACTATAAGTGTTACGTTCCCCAGTTTCTGTGTTGTTTGGGGTTTGAATGTGTTGGTATATGTGTATTTCAGGAAATGGCTTCCTGGATTCTAAGCAGCTGATTGGTCGGCCTCATCGACGATTGGAGCTCTAAACCCTCCCTCTTGTAAGGGGAAACAGCTGTTTTCAATGACCAACTCCTTCTCCAGCTGGATAAAAGCCAGTGTTCCTTTGTCAGGCGGAGAGAGCTTCTGTGTATGTGCTGTGTTGGTTGTTGTCTGGTAAATTTGTTGTAAACTATTTTGTAGCTGGTCCTGCAGAGGTATGTGTTTGCTATAGTACCTAGTGTTTTTGGTTTATTCAAGTTGTTCACTGAGTTGGTGACTTATTCTGTTTCATTTGTTCCCGGGAGGCAGGGGAAGGCACCTTGGGAGTGTTTCGTCAAGAGGCCCGTGGGCATACATATAGTATGTAGTATGTAGTATGTAGTATGTACTGTCTATGCACTCTAGGTAAGACCTGGGCAGACCCCCCCCTGTATTTTGGGTAGTGCATCAGGTGGCGTTAAGAATAGGTAAGCAGTGGGTAGGTATGTAAGGTAGGAGAGGGGACTCTAACTTTTACTTTCTTTGCTTTGGTTCCGTCCAGACCCTTTTCCCCACATTTACTGTGTTAAAGAAATAAATTCCCTGTAAACAGTAATATTCTCTGCCTCTGTCATCCTTGCCCGCACCTACAATCACATACCTCTTTTATTCCACTGGGTATTGTGTAGCAGGATTTTGCGTTCCCTCCAAGAGACATAAGTAACAGCATAATACACTACTCAAAAAAATAAAGGGAACACTTAAACAACACAACGTAACTCCAAGTCAATCACACTTCTGTGAAATCAAACTGTCCACTTAGGAAGCAACACTGATTGACAATAAATTTCACATGCTGTTGTGCAAATGGAATAGACAACAGGTTGAAATTATAGGCAATTAGCAAGACACCCCCAATAAAGGAGTGGTTCTGCAGGTGGTGACCAGACCACTTCTCAGTTCCTATGCTTTCTGGCTGATGTTTTGGTCACTTTTGAATGCTGGCGGTGTTTTCACTCTAGTGGTAGCATGAGACGGAGTCTACAACCCACACAAGTGGCTCAGGTAGTGCAGCTCATCCAGGATGGCACATCAATGCGAGCTGTGGCAAGAAGGTTTGCTGTGTCTGTCAGCGTAGTGTCCAGAGCATGGAGGCGCTACCAGGAGACAGGCCAGTACATCAGGAGACGTGGAGGAGGCCGTAGGAGGGCAACAACCCAGCAGCAGGACAGCTACCTCCGCCTTTGTGCAAGGAGGAGCAGAAGGAGCACTGCCAGAGCCCTGCAAAATGACCTCCAGCAGGCCACAAATGTGCATGTGTCTGCTCAAGTGGTCAGAAACAGACTCCATGAGGGTGGTATGAGGGCCCGACATCCACAGGTGGGGGTTGTGCTTACAGCCCAACACCGTGCAAGACGTTTTGCATTTGCCAGAGAACACCAAGATTGGCAAATTCGCCACTGGCGCCCTGTGCTCTTCACAGATGAAAGCAGACTCACACTGAGCACATGTGACAGACGTGACAGAGTCTGGAGACGCCGTGGAGAATGTTCTGGTGCCTGCAACATCCTCCAGCATGACCGGTTTGGCAGTGGGTCAGTCATGGTATGGGGTGGCATTTCTTTGGGGGGCCGCATAGCCCTCCATGTGCTCGCCAGAGGTAGCCTGACTGCCATTAGGTACCGAGATGAGATCCTCAGGCCCCTTGTGAGACCATATGCTGGTGCGGTTGGCCCTGGGTTCCTCCTAATGCAAGACAATGCTAGACCTTATGTGGCTGGAGTGTGTCAGCAGTTCCTGCAAGAGGAAGGCATTGATGCTATGGACTGGCCCGCCCGTTCCCCAGACCTGAATCCAATTGGGCACATCTGGGACATCATGTCTCGCTCCATCCACCAACGCCACGTTGCACCACAGACTGTCCAGGAGTTGGCGGATGCTTTAGTCCAGGTCTGGGAGGAGATCCCTCAGGAGACCATCCGCCACCTCATCGGGAGCATGCCCAGGCATTGTAGGGACTCATTTTGACTTGCTTTAAGGACATTAAGGACATCAAAGTTGGATCAGCCTGTAGTGTGGTTTTCCACTTTAATTTTGAGTGTGACTCCAAATCCAGACCTCAATGGGTTGATCAATTTGATTTCCATTGATAATTTGTGTTTGATTTTGTTGTCAGCACATTCAACTATGTAAAGAAAAAAGTATTTAATAAGAATATTTCATTCATTCAGATCTAGGATGTGTTATTTTAGTGTTCCCTTTATTTGTTTGAGCAGTGTATATCAAAATCGTTCTGTATCCTAGAGATGAATGTACTCTGGTGCAAATCAATCCCAGAACAACAGCAAAGGACCTTGTGAAACTGCTGGGGGAAACAGGTACAGAAGTATCTATATCCAGAGTAAAACCAGTCCTATATCGACATAACCTGAATGGCCGCTCAGCAAGGTAGAAGCCACTGCTCCAAAACCGCCATAAAAAAAGCCAGACTGCGGTTTGCAACTGTACATGGGGACAAAAATGTTACTTTTTGGAGAAATGTCCTCTTGTCTGAAAGAAAAATAGAACTGGTGGTAGCATCATGTTGTGGGGTTGCTTTTCTGCAGGAGGGACTGGTGCACTTCATAAAATAGATGGCATGAGGAAGGAAAATGATGGATATATTGAAGCAACATCTCAAGACATCAGTCAGGAACATAAAGCTTGGTCGCAAATGGGTCTTCCAAATGGACAATGACCCCAAGCATACTTCCAAAGTTGTGGCAAAATAGCTTAAGGACAAAGTCAAGGTATTGGAGCGTCCATCACAAAGCCCTGACCTCAATCCCATAGAACATTTGTAGGCATGACTGAAACAGCGTGTGCAAGCAAGGACACCTACAAACCTGACTCAGTTACACCAGCTCTGTCAGGAGGAATGGGCCAAAATTCACCAAACTTATTGTGGGAAGCTTGTGGAAGGCTCCCCGAAACATTCAAGCCAAGTTCAACAATTTAAGGGCAATGCTACCAAATACTAATTGAGTATGTAAACTTCTGACCCACTGGGAATGTGATGAAAGAAATAAAAGCTGAAATAAATCATTATCTCTGCTATTATTCTGACATTTCACGTTCTTAAAATAAAGTGGTGATCCTAACTGACCTAAAACGGGGAATATTGACTAGGATTAAATTTCAGGAATTGTGGAAAACTGACCTTATATGTATTTGGCTAAGGTCTATGTAAACTTCCGACTTCAACTGTAAATGGTTTATCAAAAGTCTATTTGAAATCATATACAGACTCACTTGAGGCTTTTTAAATGCAGTATAGTTCACTGGTGCAATATAAAACAGGTCTATGGAAGTTAAATAGCAGCACATTTCATGGTCATTCTGCCATTAAGAAATACATAAGTAGACTGGCCATGCTGCTCCTATAGACTGGCTATGTGCCATGCTTCTCCTACAGAGTGGCCATGCTTCTCCTATAGACTGGCTATGTGCCATGCTTCTCCTACAGAGTGGCCATGCTTCTCCTATAGACTGGCTATGTGCCATGCTTCTCCTACAGAGTGGCCATGCTTCTCCTATAGACTAGCTATGTGCCATGCTTCTCCTACAGACTGGCCATGCTTCTCCTATAGACTGGCTATGTGCCATGCTTCTCCTACAGACTGGCCATGCTTCTCCTATAGACTGGCTATGTGCCATGCTTCTCCTATAGACTGGCCATGCTTCTCCTATAGACTGGCTATGTGCCATGCTTCTCCTATAGAGTGGGTATGTGCCATGCTTCTCCTAAAGAGTGGCTATGTGCCATGCTTCTCCTATAGAGTGGCTATGTGCCATGCTTCTCCTATAGAGTGGCTATGTGCCATGCTTCTCCTATAGAGTGGCTATGTGCCATGCTTCTCCTATAGAGTGGCTATGTGCCATGCTTCTCCTATAGACTGGCTATGTGCCATGCTTCTCCTATAGAGTGGCTATGTGCTATGCTTCTCCTATAGAGTGGCTATGTGCCATGCTTCTCCTATAGAGTGGCTATGTGCCGTGCTTCTCCTATAGAGTGGCTATGTGCCATGCTTCTCCTATAGAGTGGCTATGTGCCATGCTTCTCCTATAGAGTGGCTATGTGCCATGCTTCTCCTATAGAGTGGCTATGTGCCGTGCTTCTCCTATAGAGTGGCTATGTTCCATGCTTCTCCTATAGACTGGCTATGTGCCATGCTTCTCCTATATAGTGGCTATGTGCCATGCTTCTCCTATAGACTGGCTATGTTCCATGCTTCTCCTATAGACTGGCTATGTGCCATGCTTCTCCTATAGAGTGGCTATGTCCCGTGCTTCTCCTATAGAGTGGCTATGTGCCATGCTTCTCCTATAGAGTGGCTATGTGCCATGCTTCTCCTATAGAGTGGCTATGTGCCATGCTTCTCCTATAGAGTGGCTATGTGCCATGCTTCTCCTATAGAGTGGCTATGTGCCGTGCTTCTCCTATAGAGTGGCTATGTGCCATGCTTCTCCTATAGACTGGCTATGTGCCATGCTTCTCCTATAGAGTGGCTATGTGCCATGCTTCTCCTATAGAGTGGCTATGTCCCGTGCTTCTCCTATAGAGTGGCTATGTGCCATGCTTCTCCTATAGAGTGGCTATGTGCCATGCTTCTCCTATAGAGTGGCTATGTGCCATGCTTCTCCTATAGAGTGGCTATGTGCCATGCTTCTCCTATAGAGTGGCTATGTGCCGTGCTTCTCCTATAGAGTGGCTATGTGCCATGCTTCTCCTATAGACTGGCTATGTGCCATGCTTCTCCTATAGAGTGGCTATGTGCCATGCTTCTCCTATAGAGTGGCTATGTGCCATGCTTCTCCTATAGAGTGGCTATGTGCCATGCTTCTCCTATAGAGTGGCTATGTGCCATGCTTCTCCTATAGAGTGGCTATGTGCCATGCTTCTCCTATAGAGTGGCTATGTGCCGTGCTTCTCCTATAGAGTGGCTATGTGCCATGCTTCTCCTATAGACTGGCTATGTGCCATGCTTCTCCTATAGAGTGGCTATGTGCCATGCTTCTCCTATAGAGTGGCTATGTGCCATGCTTCTCCTATACAGTGGCTATGTGCCATGCTTCTCCTATAGAGTGGCTATGTGCCATGCTTCTCCTATAGAGTGGCTATGTGCCATGCTTCTCCTATAGAGTGGCTA
Source organism: Oncorhynchus keta (assembly GCF_023373465.1). Classification (NCBI taxonomy): domain Eukaryota; kingdom Metazoa; phylum Chordata; class Actinopteri; order Salmoniformes; family Salmonidae; genus Oncorhynchus; species Oncorhynchus keta. Next base: position 13,913,382 of record NC_068448.1, on the reverse strand, counting down.
TGTGCCGTGCTTCTCCTATAGAGTGGCTATGTGCCATGCTTCTCCTATAGAGTGGCTATGTGCCATGCTTCTCCTATAGAGTGGCTATGTGCCATGCTTCTCCTATAGACTGGCTATGTGCCATGCTTCTCCTATAGAGTGGCTATGTGCCATGCTTCTCCTATAGAGTGGCTATGTGCCATGCTTCTCCTATAGAGTGGCTATGTGCCATGCTTCTCCTATAGAGTGGCTATGTGCCATGCTTCTCCTATAGAGTGGCTATGTGCCATGCTTCTCCTATAGACTGGCTATGTGCCATGCTTCTCCTATAGAGTGGCTATGTGCCGTGCTTCTCCTATAGAGTGGCTATGTCCCGTGCTTCTCCTGTTTCCCTAATTTCGATCTCAGTTGAACATGTTTACTTCGCCCAGAGTCCTTCAGAACGGCAGAGCAACTGTATGCATATGCTCATCCCTCTCTTCTCTCCTCCTTTCCCACCCTCTCTCCAAGGTCATCCCACCATCCTTCATGATTAATTAATAGGTGCTAATTGAAGAGACCTAGTCTCTCTGACAACTGCTGACATAGCAGGACACTTTGTCCCCTCTCACATACTTTCTCACCCCTCCTCTCTCTCTTTCTCACCCCTCTTCTCACCCCTCCTCTCTCTCTTTCTCACCCCTCTTCTCACCCCTCCTCTCTCTTTCTCACCCCTCTTCTCACCCCTCTCCCACTTCAATTCAATGTAATTTTAGGGCCTTTATTGGCCTTGGAAACATATGTTAACATTGCCAAAGCAAGTGAAAAAGATCAAACAACAAACAAATAACAAACATTAAACATTACACTCACAGAAGATCCAAAACAATAAAGACGCTGTCTCACCCCTCTCTCTCCTCCTCATCCCTCCTCTCTCTCCTCCTCACCCCTCCTCTCTCTCCTCCTCACCCCTCCTCTCTCTCCTCCTCACCCCTCCTCTCTCTCCTCCTCACCCCTCCTCTCTCTCCTCCTCACCCCTCCTCTCTCTCTACCTCACCCCTCTCTCTCCTCCTCCCCCTCTCTCTCCTCCTCACCCCTCCTCTCTCTCCTCCTCACCCCTCCTCTCTCTCCTCCTCCTCCCCCTCCTCTCTCTACCTCACCCCTCCTCTCTCTCCACCTCACCCCTCCTCTCTCTCCACCTCACCCCTCCTCTCTCTCCTCCTCACCCCTCCTCTCTCTCCACCTCACCCCTCCTCTTTCTCTACCTCACCCCTCCTCTCTCTCCACCTCACCCCTCCTCCTTCTCCCTCTCACCCCTCCTCCCTCTCCTCCTCACCCCTCCTCTCTCTCCATCTCACCCCTCCTCTCTCTCCACCTCACCCCTCCTCTCTCTCCACCTCACCCCTCCTCTCTCTCCACCTCACCCCTCCTCTCTCTCCTCCTCACCCCTCCTCTCTCTCCACCTCACCCCTCCTCTCTCTCACCTCACCCCTCCTCTCTCCACCTCACCCCTCCTCTCTCTCCACCTCACCCCTCTTCTCTCTCCACCTCACCCCTCCTCTCTCTCCTCCTCACCCCTCCTCTCTCTCCACCTCACCCCTCCTCTCTCTCCACCTCACCCCTCCTCTCTCTCCACCTCACCCCTCCTCTCACTCCACCTCACCCCTCCTCTCTCCACCTCACCCCTCCTCTCTCTCCACCTCACCCCTCCTCTCGCTCCTCCTCACCCCTCCTCTCTCTCCTCCTCACCCCTCCTCTCTCTCCTCCTCACCCCTCCTCCCTCTCCTCCTCACCCCTCCTCTCTCTCCAGGTGTCCTGGATGGCAGGCAGTTTGCCAGTGCACTACCCTCTGGTGAGCCTTGCGGTTGAGGGTGGTGCAGTTGCCGTAACAGGCAGTGATACAGCCCGACAAGATGTTCCTGATTGTGCATCTGTAGAAGTTTGTGAGAGTTTTAGGTGACAAGCCAAATTTCTTCAGCCTCCTGAGGTTGAAGAGGCCATGTCGTGCCTTCTTATATATAATAATAATATAATAATATATTCTTCACCACACTGTCTGTGGGTGAACCATTTCAGTTTGTCCGTGATGTGTATGCTGAGGAACTTAAAACTTTCCACCTTCTCCACTAAAGTTCCGTCAATGTGGATAGGGGGGTGCTCCCTCTGCTGTTTCCTGAAGTCCATGATCATCATCTTTGTTTTGTTGACATTGAGTGAGAGGTTATTGTCCTGACACCACACTCCGAGGGCCCTCACCTCCTTCCTGTAGGCCGTCTCGTCGTTGTTGGTAATCAAGCTTACCACTGTAGTGTCGTCTGCAAACTTGATGATTGAGTTGGAGGCGTGCATGGCCACGCAGTCGTAGGTGAACAGGGAGTACAGGGGAGGGGTGAGAACACACCCTAGTGGGACCCCAGTGTTGAGGATCAGCGAGGTGTAGATGTTGTTTCCTACCTTCACCACCTGAGGGCGGCCCTTCAGAAAGTCCAGGACACCAGTTGCACAGGGCAGGGTCGAGATACAGGGTCTCAAGCTTCATGATGAGTTTGGAGGGTACTATGGTGTTGAATGCTGTGCTGTAGTCAATGAACAGCATTCTTACATATGTATTCCTCTTGTCCAGATGGGATTGTGCAGTGTGATGGCTATTGCATCGTCTGTGGACCTATTGGGGCGGAAAGCAAATTGGAGTAGGTCTTGGGTGACGGTAAGGGTGGAGGTGATATGATCCTTGACTAGTCTCTCAAAGCACTTCATGATGACAGAAGTGAGTGCTACGGGGCAATAGTCATTTAGTTCAGTTACCTTAGCTTTCATTTAGGTCATTTTCTCCCTAACTCTCTCTCCTATTTTCTCCCTCTCCTCCCATTTTCTCATCCCTCCTCCTCATCTCTAACGGCAATTTCTTTCCCACTCCTGCCTCTCCTTCCCCTCGCCAGACAACCTCCCCTCTACTCCCTCCTCACGTACCCCTAGCCAAGCAACCTCCCCCTCACTCCCTCCTCTCCTTCTCCTAGTCAGACAACCTCCCCCTCACTCCCTCTTCTCCTTCTCCTAGACAGACAATCTCCCCCTCACTCCCTCCTCTCCTTCCCCTCACCAGGCAACCTCCCCCTCACTCCCTCTTCTCCTTCTCCTAGACAGACAACCTCCCCCTGAATTCTTCCTCTCCATGTCTGTAATCAGTGCTTAATTTGAGCCAGATCCTGCCAGAACAGGATCCAGCACATATCAGTTTTGGACCATTTGTTCCGGAGCCTATTTGCCAGGATCCAGTACCTCTCATGGCATAAAGCATCATTTTCACTGTTTGCAATGTAAACATTTTAATAAAAGTGATCAGAGTTCGTTCGAGTTTCCTCCTCTGTAATTCTCCCGCCCCCTAAAAAAATGTGGCCCAATGTGAAAACGTGCATTTTCAGCCCAAACCTTATATTGTAAGAAATGATTTGAGTTATAGTTGTAGAATTACTGCCGTCGGTTCAGAAATAAATTAAATAATTCAGGATACTACACCAGGAGTAGGTCTATAATTTAGCCACAGGATCAATAGGTTATTGTTTTTTTTTTATAGCCTAGCTGTGGACTGTGTGTAGCCCAATCACAAGGCATTACTTACAGTCGGGAAAGCATGGCAGTGAACAGCATGCAGCCAAAACAGGCCTTTCGCAATATTTCAAATACAATCGTGGGATAGCACATGTTGGAAAGCATATGGCTCCTGCTGAAACAAAACTACTTATCTGTCTGCAGGCTACGAAAATATGTTGTACATTTCCAAATAGGCCTATTGAGTGAACAGCATTGTTTTCTCAAACTTAAACGAGAGAGAGGCTTTTGGCACGAGCGCATTGGCCATCGCCGGTGAGCATTTGTTTCCCCAAAAAATGTACCAAGAAAAAAATAACAAAATAAAGTAATGTATTGTTAGTCTCTGTTTCACAGTTTTCCTTCAATTAGCAAGAGGCTGAATGTATCTCACAGGAGAAAGCAGCCGAGCAAAACAGCGGCCCTCGTTCTCTCTACGTGTAGACCATGTATCTGATGCTGTCTGGACCAAACGAGTATGATATTGTTGCCGCCCGTAGCACTGAAGGCAAGGGAAGCCAGCAAGCATCTAGCTTCCCTTGACAAAAAAATATAAAACATTAGCCAATCAGCGTTGAGCTAAACTGAGTGATCTCAACTGTGAATGTTCCTTGCGCACCAAAGTGTCAAGGGAAGCCAGCTTGGAGTGTTTCATCTCATTGTATGTTGTCCTGTGACTAGCTAAAGGTTGTGTTGTCCTGTGACTAGCTAAAGGTTGTGTTGTCCTGTGACTAGCTAAAGGTTGTGTCGTCCTGTGACTAGCTAAAGGTTGTGTTGTCCTGTGACTAGCTAAAGGTTGTGTTGTCCTGTGACTAGCTAAAGGTTGTGTTGTCCTGTGACTAGCTAACGGTTGTGTTGTCCTGTGACTAGCTAAAGGTTGTGTTGTCCTGTGACTAGCTAAAGGTTGTGTTGTCCTGTGACTAGCTAAAGGTTGTGTTGTCCTGTGACTAGCTAAAGGTTGTGTTGTCCTGTGACTAGCTAAAGGTTGTGTTGTCCTGTGACTAGCTAAAGGTTGTGTCGTCCTCCTGTGACTCGTTAGATGGCTAGCTAAAATTGTCCCTTTCCTAAATTAGCCATGGATGGAGATAGGGATCTGGACTTGTGGTTTTACTTATTTCTCCATACTGGCCAATGATTATAACAGTGATTCTTATTCAACCAGTATTTCACACATTGTTGTGCCCCTGACCTGAGAGAATTGAAGTTCAATATGTAGCTAGAAGGCTAATGTAAACTAGCTAACGTTGCCCATGAACGGAGGTTAGGCTAGTGAGCAAGCATTTTAGCTAGGTAACCTAGGACAACACTGTATGACAACACTGTATAACAGAGTGATAGACCGTTTAGTCAACATGAAAAATAGGAGGATGGCATTGGTGTTGCTCTACAAGTAGGTTGAGTCCACATTATTTTCTACTTGCACGAACGCGCACACGCACGCACACGCACACACAGAAATCAGAATCATGGAAAGACACATCATATTTAGCTTGGACTAAATGTAGTGGACTAAATGGTAGTTGGTATCTGTTACTGTAGTTGTCACTGACCTAGATTTGATGATATTGAAATGTTGAAGTTGAAATGGTGCTGGAATAGTGGAGGCAGCTCCTGTAAGACATACCTCTCTACCATACCTCTATCCCCTACTGCTCTACCCTACTGCTCTATCCTCTACTCTACTGCTCTATCCTCTACTGCTCTTTCCTCTACTGCTCTTTCCTCTACTCTAGTGCTCTATCCCCTACTGCTCTACCCTACTGCTCTATCCTCTACTCTACTGCTCTATCCTCTACCCTACTGCTCTTTCCTCTACTCTAGTGCTCTATCCCCTACTGCTCTATCCTCTACTGCTCTACCCTACTGCTCTATCCTCTACTGCTCTACCCTACTGCTCTATCCTCTACTGCTCTACCCTACTGCTCTATCCTCTACTCTAGGTGCTCTATCCTCTACTGCTCTACCCTACTGCTCTATCCTCTACTCTAGTGATCTACCCTACTGCTCTATCCTCTACTCCATCCTCTACTCTATCCTCTACTCTACTGCTCTACCCTACTGCTCTATCCCCTACTGCTCTACCCTACTGCTCTATCCTCTACTGCTCTACCCTACTGCTCTATCCTCTACTCTAGTGATCTACCCTACTGCTCTATCCTCTACTGCTCTATCCTCTACTCCATCCTCTACTCCATCCTCTACTCTATCCTCTACTCTACTGCTCTATCCTCTACTCTACTGCTCTACCCTACTGCTCTATCCTCTACTGCTCTACCCTACTGCTCTATCCTCTACTCTAGTGATCTACCCTACTGCTCTATCCTCTACTGCTCTATCCTCTACTCCATCCTCTACTCTATCCTCTACTCTACTGTTCTATCCTCTACTCTACTGCTCTATCCTCTGCTCTATCCTCTATTCTAGTGCTCTTTCCTCTACTGCTCTATCCTCTACTCTAGGTGCTCTATCCCCTACTGCTCTATCCTCTACTGCTCTACCCTACTGCTCTATCCTCTACTGCTCTACGCTACTGCTCTATCCTCTACTGCTCTACCCTACTGCTCTATCCTCTACTGCTCTACCCTACTGCTCTATCCTCTACTCTAGTGATCTACCCTACTGCTCTATCCTCTACTGCTCTATCCTCTACTCCATCCTCTACTCTATCCTCTACTCTACTGTTCTATCCTCTACTGTTCTATCCTCTACTCTACTGTTCTATCCTCTACTCTACTGTCCTATCCTCTACTCTACTGTCCTATCCTCTACTTTACTGTCCTATCCTCTACTCTACTGTTCTATCCTCTACTCTACTGCTCTATCCTCTACTGCTCTATCCTCTACTTTACTGCTCTATCCTCTATTCTACTGCTCTATCCTCTACTCTACTGCTATGTCCTCTACTGCTCTATCCTCTACTCTACTGTTCTATCCTCTACTCTACTGCTCTATCCTCTACTGCTCTATCCTCTATTCTACTGCTCTATCCTCTACTCTACTGTTCTGTTCTGATTTTCATGCAATGATTTTCCAGTTCCTCAGAGCTCCCCAGGTCACCCCCCTCTCGCGCTCACTTTTTAAATATGGCCCACTATATACGGAAATGGTGCCATTTGACCAGGGCCCATAGCAAATAGGGCCCACTATATAGAGAAAAGGGTGCCATTTGTGACACAACCTTAGTGCTAAGTGTCTATATCCATCACTGTTTCCTTAATGCACTTCTTCTTTTTGTTATCCTCTGATGGAATCAATCACACTGTCTGAAGAGCTGGTTTCTTACCAGCAATTATTCTGGAAGTAAGTAACAGCCTACTCAACCACATAGTCTGGTCAAAAGAAGTTCCATGTGGACACAGTCTCAGTCTGGTTGCTGGAAACAAATAAGACAAGGCAGTTTCTGATCCACGGGATACTGCTGTGGCCCCTTCCTCTCTGGCCACCAGAAGTGACATGTGTCCAGAATGGGAGCTGATGAATGAGGATTCTGCTGCTGACTGTGTCTGTCTATACCATAGAAATAAAATGACTAGAACGGGTAACAGTTGTCAATGGTTTATGATGGATGGAATGGCGGCCATATTGAGTGGAGCCATATCCAAAGCAGGAAGTAGGTCATTCAATTTGTGTAATTCTGTTGGGGAAAACCTTCAGTTCAACTGATTAGGGAGAACATAGGGAGAGAGGCTTAGTCTGTTGCTATTTTCAACCGACACACGCTAGAAGAAAACGATATGCACATATCAATGAGTTGTGCAATGAGAACTCCGATGCAGGATAGAAGGCTGGACCACAGTCACGTATGTGGGTGGGTGGGTGGGTGTTTTTTTTCATGAGTTCAGTGGCAGACTTGAATTCATATCCACAGGCATGGAGCCAGAATCCTAGACAGCAATATGTGATGTGTGGGTTTGTGCCTGGTGCCACAGTGATGGAATGTGCAACTGATGCAGCATCAATCATTTATATACACACTAGATGACTACCGGGGGGGGCTGTTTTGAATCCGCCGTGCATCCATCTTGGCTCTCCCTACCGTTGTGCATTTTTAGGGGAAAGCAATAGAAATGCATTTTATAAACATCTACATTTGTTTTTATTTGTTTTAATATATTATGTGAGTCAACATAAAACTCACTACAACAATATTTAAATACATGTCATTTCATCCTGTTGAATTCCATTCATTCCTATGGAGTGGCAATATGGCCATAGCATCAACAATCCAGGGTTTATTTGAATCATTATCCAAAATGTGCGTGGATTTGTGTGTGTGTATGTGTTTTTTCCATTCGATGACAGACAGATGTGACGGACTTGCTCTTTCTCCCTCTTTCTCTCTCTCTCCTTCCCTCTTTCCCTCTCCCTCTCCCTCTCCCTCTCCCTCTCTCCATCACAGTACCACTGTGGAAGTGAAACTGAAAATTCACTGATTGTTTCTGAGAGAGAGAATAGAGGTCAGTGTGTGACTTTGAGAGTTCAGAGGGGTGATGGGAGCAATGTGAGGCAACAGGGTGGCATTAGAGGGGCAAAACAACATCAGCGAGAGTTCATTGTGCACCATTCACACACAGCACCACACACACAGCACCACACACACAGCACCATACACACAGCACCATACTCACAGCACCACACACACAGCACCACACACACACACAGCACAACACACACAGCACAACACACACACACAGCACCACACACACACACAGCACCACACACACAGCACCACACACACACAGCACAACACACACACACAGCACCACACACACAGCACCACACACACAGCACCACACACACACAGCACCACACACACACACAGCACAACACACACACACAGCACCACACACACAGCACCACACACACAGCACCACACACACAGCACCACACACACACAGCACCACACACACAGGACCATACTCACAGCACCACACACACACAGCACCACACACACAGCACCACCTTCACAGCACCATACTCACAGCACCACACACACACACAGCACAACACACACAGCACCATACTCACAGCACCACACACACACAGCACCATACTCACAGCACCACACACACACAGCACCACACACACAGCACCATACTCACAGCACCACACACACAGCAGCACACACAAAGCGCCACACACACAGCACCATACTCACAGCACCACACACACAGCACCATACTCACAGCACCACACACACAGCACCACACACACAGCACCACACACACAGCACCTCCACTGTTTGTCATAGAGCACAGCTTCACATCACACCACACCACAGTGACATAAAGATAACCATTGATGACCATTAGGTCTGTGATGATACCAGTACAGTGATGATACCGGTACCGTGATGATACCAGTACAGTGATTATACCAGTACAGTGATGATACCAGTACAGTGATAATACCGGTACCGTGATGATACCAGTACAGTGATTATCCTGTTAGACCTATAGGGGCAGTATTTCATTTTTGGATAAAAAGACGTGCCCGTTTTTAGCGCAATATTTTGTCACGAAAAGATGCTCGACTATGCTTGGAATTGATAGTTTTGGAAAGAAGACACTCTGACGTTTCCAGAACTGCAACGATTTTCACTGTGAGTGCCATAGAACAATATCTACAGGCAAAACCAAGATGTTTGAGTGACCAGGAAATCAACAGGATTTCTGAAGGCACGTTTTCCATGATCTCCTTATATGGCTGTGAATGCGACAGGAATGAACGGACACTTCCTATCGTTTCCCCCAGGTGTCTGCAGCATTGTGACGTATTTGTAGGCATATCATTGGAAGATTGGCCATAAGAGCCTACAATTACCAAGTGTCCCGCATGGTGTCTGCGTGGAAATTGGTGCGCAAAAGTCAGGTCCCAGTATTTTTCCATCCGAATCAGAGAAGAATGCACGCTTCTAGGACTGGCATTTCAATGAAGAGATATATGACAAAACACCTTGAGGATTGATTCAAACAACGTTTTCCATGTTTCAGTCGATATTATGGAGTTAATTCGGAAAAAGTTCGACGTTTAGGTGACTGAATTTTCGGTTAGTTTCGGTAGCCAAATGCATAGTAACAAAACGGAACGTTGTGTCCTACACAAGCATCTTTCAGGAAAAACTGGACATCTGCTATGTAACTGAGAGTCTCCTCATTGAAACATCTGAAGTTCTTCAAAGGTAAATTATTTTATTTGATCCCTTTGCTGGTTTTTGTGAATGTTGCGTGCTAAATGCTAACGCTAAATGCTAAGCTAGCTATCACCACTCTTACACAAATTATTGATTTTCTCTGTTTCTAAAGCATATTTTGAAAATCTGAGACGACAGGATTGTTAAGAAAAGGATAAGCTTGAGGACAGGCATATTTATTTCATTTATTTTGCAATTTTCAGAAATCGCTAATGTTGCGTTATGGTAATGAGCTTGAGGCTGTAGTCACGATCCCGGATCCGGGATGGGGCGGCCTAACAGGTTATACCAGTACAGTGATAATACCAGTACAGTGATGGTACCGTGATTATACCGGTACCGTGATGATACCAGTACAGTGATTATACCAGTACAGTGATGATACCAGTACAGTGATAATACCGGTACCGTGATGATACCAGTACAGTGATTATACCAGTACAGTGATAATACCAGTACAGTGATGGTACCGTGATTATACCAGTACAGTGATTATACCAGTACAGTGATTATACCAGTACAGTGATAATACCGGTACCGTGATGATACCAGTACAGTGATTATACCAGTACAGTGATAATACCAGTACAGTGATAATACCGGTACCGTGATGATACCAGTACAGTGATTATACCAGTACAGTGATTATACCAGTACAGTGATTATACCAGTACAGTGATTATACCAGTACAGTGATAATACCAGTACAGTGATGATACCAGTACAGTGATGATACCGGTACCGTGATGATACCAGTACAGTGATTATACCAGTACAGTGATAATACCAGTACAGTGATAATACCAGTACAGTGATTATACCAGTACAGTGATAATACCGGTACCGTGATGATACCAGTACAGTGATTATACCAGTACAGTGATAATACCAGTACAGTGATAATACCGGTACCGTGATGATACCAGTACAGTGATTATACCAGTACAGTGATTATACCAGTACAGTGATTATACCAGTACAGTGATTATACCAGTACAGTGATTATACCAGTACAGTGATAATACCAGTACAGTGATGATACCAGTACAGTGATGATACCAGTACAGTGATAATACCAGTACAGTGATTATACCAGTACAGTGATGATACCAGTACAGTGATGATCCCGGTACCGTGATGATACCAGTACATTGATGATACCGGTACTGTGATGATACCAGTACCGTGATACCAGTACCGTGATGATACCAGTACGTGATACCAGTACCATGATGATGCCAGTACCGTGATGATACCGGTACCGTGATGATACCAGTACGGTGATACCAGTACGTGATACCAGTACCATGATGATGCCAGTACCGTGATGATACCGGTACAGTGATGATACCAGTACTGTGATGATACCAGTAGAGTGATGATACCAGTAGAGTGATGATACCAGTAGAGTGATGATACCAGTACCGTGATGATACCAGTAGAGTGATGATACCGGTACAGTGATGATGCCAGTACCGTGATACCAGTACTGTGATGATACCAGTACGTGATACCAGTACCGTGATGATACCAGTACCGTGATGATACCGGTACCGTGATGATACCGGTACCGTGATGATACCGGTACCGTGATGATACCAGTACCGTGATACCAGTACCGTGATGATACCAGTACCGTGATGATACCAGTACCGTGATGATACCAGTACCGTGATGATACCAGTACCGTGATGATACCAGTACCGTGATGATACCAGTACCGTGATGATACCAGTACCGTGATGATACCAGTACCGTGATGATACCGGTACCGTGATGATACCAGTACAGTGATGATACCAGTACCGTGATGATACCAGTACCATGATGATACCAGTACCGTGATACCAGTACCGTGATGATACCAGTACGTGAACCAGTACCATGATGATACCAGTACCGTGATGATACCAGTACGTGATACCAGTACCGTGATGATACCAGTACCGTGATGATACCAGTACAGTGATGATACCAGTACAGTGATGATACCAGTACGTGATACCAGTACAGTGATGATGCCAGTACAGTGATGATACCAGTACGTGATGATGCCGGTACCGTGATACCAGTACCGTGACGATACCAGTACCGTGATGATACCAGTACGTGATACCAGTACCGTGACGATACCAGTACCGTGATGATACCAGTACGTGATACCAGTACCATGATGATTGATACCAGTATGTGATACCAGTACCATGATGATACCAATACAGTGATGATACCAGTACCGTGATGATACCAGTACCGTGATGATACCAATACAGTGATGATACCAGTACGTGATACCAGTACCGTGATGATACCAGTACGTGATACCAGTACCGTGATGATACCAGTGCAGTGATGATACCAGTACGTGATACCAGTACCGTGATGATACCAGTACCGTGATGATACCAGTACGTGATACCAGTACCGTGATGATACCAGTACAGTGATGATACCAGTACGTGATACCAGTACCGTGATGATACCAGTACCATGATGATACCAGTACCGTGATGATACCAGTACTGTGATGATACCAGTACCGTGATGATACCAGTACGTGATACCAGTACCGTAATGATACCAGTACGTGATACCAGTACCGTAATGATACCAGTACGTGATACCAGTACAGTGATGATACCAGTACAGTGATGATACCAGTACCATGATGATACCAGTACCGTGATGATACCAGTACCGTGATGATACCAGTATGTGATACCAGTACCGTGATGATACCAGTATGTGATACCAGTACCGTAATGATACCAGTACGTGATACCAGTACAGTGATGATACCAGTACCGTGATGATACCAGTACGTGATACCAGTACCGTGATGATACCAGTACAGTGATGATACCAGTACCATGATGATACCAGTACCGTGATGATACCAGTACCGTGATGATACCAGTATGTGATACCAGTACCGTGATGATACCAGTACGTGATACCAGTACCGTAATGATACCAGTACGTGATACCAGTACAGTGATGATACCAGTACAGTGATGATAACAGTACCATGATGATACCAGTACCGTGATGATACCAGTACCGTGATGATACCAGTATGTGATACCAGTACCGTGATGATACCAGTACGTGATACCAGTACTGTAATGATACCAGTACGTGATACCAGTACTGTAATGATACCAGTACGTGATACCAGTACAGTGATGATACCAGTACCGTGATGATACCAGTACCGTGATGATACCAGTACGTGATGCCAGTACCGTGATGATACCAGTACCGTGATGATACCAGTACGTGATACCAGTATCACCTATGTGAGAATGCTGTTCATCGACTACAGCTCGGCATTCAACACCATAATACCCTCCAAGCTCGTCATCAAGCTCGAGACCCTGGGTCTCGACCTCGCCCTGTGGAACTAGGTACTGGACTTCCTGACGGGCCGCCCCCAGGTGGTGAGGGTAGGCAACAACATCTCCTCCCCGCTGATCCTCAACACTGGGGCCCCACAAGGGTGATTTCTGAGCCCTCTCCTGTACTCCCTGTTCACCCACGACTGCGTGGCCACGCACGCCTCCAACTTAATCATCAAGTTTGCCTGTTCACCCCGCTATCATCCAGAAGGCAAGGTCAGTACAGGTGCATCAAAGCTGGGACAGAGAGACTGAAAAACAGCTTCTATCTCAAGGCCATCAGACAGTTAAACAGCCACCACTAACATTGAGTGGCTGCTGCCAACACACTGACACTGACACTGACTCAACTCCAGCCACTTTAATAATGGGAATTGATGGGAAATGATGTAAATATATCACTAGCCACTTTAAACAATGCTACCTTATATAATGTTACTTACCCTACATTATTCATCTCATATGCATACGTATATACTGTACTCTATATCATCAACTGCATCCTTATGTAATACAGGTATCACTAGCCACTTTAACTATGACACTTTGTTTACATACTCAGGTGAACAGGGCTCCGGGCAGCCGAGCGGAAATGGAGGAAAACTCGCCTCCCTGCGGACCTGGCATCCTTTCACTCCCTCCTCTCTACATTTTCCTCCTCTGTCTCTGCTGCTAAAGCCACTTTCTACCACTCTAAATTCCAAGCATCTGCCTCTAACCCTAGGAAGCTCTTTGCCACCTTCTCCTCCCTCCTGAATCCTCCTCCCCCTCCCCCCCCTCCTCCCTCTCTGAAGATGACTTCGTCAACCATTTTGAAAAGAAGGTCGACGACATCCGATCCTCGTTTGCTAAGTCAAACGACACCGCTGGTTCTGCTCACACTGCCCTACCCTGTGCTCTGACCTCTTTCTCCCCTCTCTCTCCAGATGAAATCTCGCGTCTTGTGACGGCCGGCCGCCCAACAACCTGCCCGCTTGACCCTATCCCCTCCTCTCTTCTCCAGACCATTTCCGGAGACCTTCTCCCTTACCTCACCTCGCTCATCAACTCATCCCTGACCGCTGGCTACGTCCCTTCCGTCTTCAAGAGAGCGAGAGTTGCACCCCTTCTGAAAAACCTACACTCGATCCCTCCGATGTCAACAACTACAGACCAGTATCCCTTCTTTCTTTTCTCTCCAAAACTCTTGAACGTGCCGTCCTTGGCCAGCTCTCCCGCTATCTCTCTCAGAATGACCTTCTTGATCCAAATCAGTCAGGTTTCAAGACTAGTCATTCAACTGAGACTGCTCTTCTCTGTATCACGGAGGCGCTCCGCACTGCTAAAGCTAACTCTCTCTCCTCTGCTCTCATCCTTCTAGACCTATCGGCTGCCTTCGATACTGTGAACCATCAGATCCTCCTCTCCACCCTCTCCGAGTTGGGCATCTCCGGCGCGGCCCGCGCTTGGATTGTGTCCTACCTGACAGGTCGCTCCTACCAGGTGGCGTGGCGAGAATCTGTCTCCTCACCACACGCTCTCACCACTGGTGTCCCCCAGGGCTCTGTTCTAGGCCCTCTCCTATTCTCGCTATACACCAAGTCACTTGGCTCTGTCATAACCTCACATGGTCTCTCCTATCATTGCTATGCAGACGACACACAATTAATCTTCTCCTTTCCCCCTTCTGATGACCAGGTGGCGAATCGCATCTCTGCATGTCTGGCAGACATATCAGTGTGGATGACGGATCACCACCTCAAGCTGAACCTCGGCAAGACGGAGCTGCTTTTCCTCCCGGGGAAGGACTGCCTGTTCCATGATCTCGCCATCACGGTTGACAACTCCATTGCGTCCTCCTCCCAGAGCGCTAAGAACCTTGGCGTGATCCTGGACAACACCTTGTCGTTCTCAACTAACATCAAGGCGGTGGCCCGTTCCTGTAGGTTCATGCTCTACAACATCCGCAGAGTACGACCCTGCCTCACACAGGAAGCGGCGCAGGTCCTAATCCAGGCACTTGTCATCTCCCGTCTGGATTACTGCAACTCGCTGTTGGCTGGGCTCCCTGCCTGTGCCATTAAACCCCTACAACTCATCCAGAACGCCGCAGCCCGTCTGGTGTTCAACCTTCCCAAGTTCTCTCACGTCACCCCGCTCCTCCGCTCTCTCCACTGGCTTCCAGTTGAAGCTCGCATCCGCTACAAGACCATGGTGCTTGCCTACGGAGCTGTGAGGGGAACGGCACCTCAGTACCTCCAGGCTCTGATCAGGCCCTACACCCAAACAAGGGCACTGCGTTCATCCACCTCTGGCCTGCTCGCCTCCCTACCACTGAGGAAGTACAGTTCCCGCTCAGCCCAGTCAAAACTGTTCGCTGCTCTGGCCCCCAATGGTGGAACAAACTCCCTCACGACGCCAGGACAGCGGAGTCAATCACCACCTTCCGGAGACACCTGAAACCCCACCTCTTTAAGGAATACCTAGGATAGGATAAGTAATCCTTCTCACCCCCCTAAAAGATTTAGATGCACTATTGTAAAGTGGCTGCTCCACTGGATGTCATAAGGTGAATGCACCAATTTGTAAGTCGCTCTGGATAAGAGCGTCTGCTAAATGACTTAAATGTAAATGTAAATGTACATACTCATCTCATATGTATATACTGTACTCGATACCATCTACTGTATCTTGCCTATGCTGCTCTGTACCATCACTCATTCATATATCCTTATGTACATATTCTTTATCCCCTTACACTGTGTATAAGACAGTAGTTTTGGAATTGTTAGTTAGATTACTTGTTGGTTATTACTGCATTGTCGGAACTAGAAGCACAAGCATTTCGCTACACTCGAATTAACATCTGCTAACCATGTGTATGTGACAAATAAAATTTGATTTGATTTGATTTTGATTTGAAATGAGAGAGGACTGACGGAATGGAAGACAATACTTAACCCCCCATTCTAAAATGGTTAGACTCAGAGGTGTTCTCTACAACTCCAAGGTGTTCTCTACAGACTCAGAGGTGTTCTCTACTGACTCAGAGGTGTTCTCTACTGACTCAGAGGTGTTCTCTACTGACTCAGAGGTGTTCTCTACAGACTCAGAGGTGTTCTCTACAGACTCAGAGGTGTTCTCTACAGACTCAGAGGTGTTCTCTACAGACTCAGAGGTGTTCTCTACAGACTCAGAGGTGTTCTCTACAGACTCAGAGGTGTTCTTTACAGACTCAGAGGTGTTCTTTACAGACTCAGAGGTGTTCTCTACAGACTCAGAGGTGTTCTCTACAGACTCAGAGGTGTTCTCTACAGACTCAGAGGTGTTCTCTACAGACTCAGAGGTGTTCTCTACAGACTCAGAGGTGTTCTCTGCAACTCAGAGGTGTTCTTTACAGACTCAGAGGTGTTCTTTACAGACTCAGAGGTGTTCTCTGCAGACTCAGAGGTGTTCTTTACAGACTCAGGTGTTCTCTGCAGACTCAGAGGTGTTCTCTACAGACTCAGAGGTGTTCTCTACAGACTCAGGTGTTCTCTGCAGACTCAGAGGTGTTCTCTACAGACTCAGAGGTGTTCTCTACAGACTCAGAGGTGTCTTATTTTATTGCATTTTCGGAGTCTCTAGCATCCTTAGGCCCGAGGGGACTGAGTCAGGAGGCCTTGTGTAGGACAGTGCCCTGTGACATGTGCGAGATTGAGCTATTACAGCTCAAAGTGATCTGAAGCAGATCCTCCCAATGGCTCCCATTATTAGAACATGTGATGGATCCAACACAACAGACTCCAGGTGATTCACTGTGCTCTGCTCTCCCTGTTGGGACTGGAGGGGGAACCTGATCCCTGATCCCAGACCTGTGTCTACTTCTACCTCTGCTGATATCAAAGACTTGTAGCTTGACAAAGAAAGAAGGTACAAAAGCGAATTCGGTCGGCGCTTCGTTTGACAAAGTCAAAGGCAGTGACGTCCTTTCATCATAACGGTGCTGTGAGGCTTTCCTCTAACTGGGATGGATGGGGAGTATTCTGTTCTATACTTTGTGACTAGTGAGTCCCAAATGGCACCTGATTCCCTTCATGGTGCACTATATAGGGAAGAGGGTGCCATTTGGGACGAAATCAAGGACTCTCGAGAGGTCGGTAGGACATGCCTTTTCAACAGCACAGGGTCGGACAAACACACACAGGCTCGAGCACATATGCACGGACACACAGGCACGGACAAACACACACACACACAGGCACGGACAAACACACACAGGCTCGAGCACATATGCACGGACACACAGGCACGGACAAACACACACACACACAGGCACGGACAAACACAGGCGCAGACACACACAGGCGCAGACACACACAGGCGCAGACACACACACACACCCCTATTTGCTTTTCTTTCCCCAATGTGACCTTTATCTGTCTTGAGTACTGATGCCCACTGGGCTGCTGATGTTCTTTCAGGGAACAGAATATGTGTGTGTGTATGTGTGTGACTCAGGTTAGAAGCTGGCGCCTTAAGGGTCAATTTTACACTTTACCATTTCTAGTTTAAGTAGAGGAGAGGAGGGAGGGAGGGAGGGAGGGGGGATCAGGAGGGGAGGGAGTTGACAGGAAGGGGAGGGAAGGAGGAAGGGAGGGAGGGCGACACATGCAGGCTCACAAATATAGGAAGAAGCACACAAACTGTCTCCCTCGTCTCGTGGCTAATCGGCTAATGAAGATTTGTGGCGGTGGCTGTGTGGTGATTGTTTGTCTAGGGTTGCCTCAGGCACAGTAAGCTCTGCCAACAAAATGAATAAATACCATCTCTCAAATTTATACAAGCCGTCACAGGTGGAACTAAAGCCCAGAGAACAGAATGTTGCATGCTGCTGATAGCAGATATTATCACATTGGTTTAGAACTCTGCATTGTCGAGACGCACTTCTGTGGTTTGACCTACAGAGATCTTTTAAATTAGTGTTATATTTTGTCATTCTACGCTTCTAACTCCATCACAGGACACAATGCTTACTACTAACAACACAACAACCCACAAAATCACATTTAGACACTCCTATCCAGAGCAACTTACAGGAGCAATTAGGGTTAAGTGCCTTGCTCAAGGGCACATCAACAGATTTCTCACCTAGTCGGCTCAAACCAGTGACCTCTCGGTGACCTCTCGGTTACTGGCACAAAGCTCCTAACCGCTACCTGCCTCCCCAGTGAAGAGAACGTGATGTGAAGATAAGTCACTGATGTTTATATGTGGTTATTTCTGTTTGTTGGACCAATTCACTGACCCTTCCTCTCTCTATGTTCATGTTATAGTAATAGCCGTTTCTCTGTCTCTGTCTCGCTCTCTCTTTCTGGTTCTCTCTCTCTCTCGCTCTCTCTCTCTGCCTCTCTTTCGGGTTCTCTCACTCTCTCAATTCAATTTCTACTTGTGTTGCTGTCCTGGGGCTCTGTGGGGTCTGTTTGTGCTTGTGAACAGAGTCCCAGGACCAGTTTACTTAGAGGACTCTTCTCCAGGTTCATCTCTCTGTGGGTTTTTTGATAATTTTAATTTTGATTTTGATAATTAGCGGGTTTTGGCCTAATTCTGCTCTGCATGCATTATTTGGTGTATTACATTGTACACAGAGGATATTTTTGCAGAACTCTGCATGCAGTCTCAATTTGGTGTTTGTCCCATTTTGTGAATTCTGGGTTGGTGAGCGGACCCTCCCCCCCTCTCTCTGGTTGTTTCTGTCTGTCTGTCTCTCTGGTTCTCTCTGTCTGTCTGTCTCTCTGGTTATCTCTGTCTCTGTCTGACTCTCTCTTTCTCTTTGTCTCTCTCTGGCTCTCTCACTCTCTTGTTCTCTCTCGCTCTCTCTCTCTCTCGCTCTCCCTCTCTCACTCTCTCGCTCTCGCTCTTTGTTTTGAAACACGATAAAAGCCACTGTCTGCATTTCAATGGGGTACGGGTGTGTGTGCAACAGTTCATTCAAGCGTAAAGACCATTACAGACCAGAGAGAGAGATTGCATTAGAAGAGGCTGATCGACACAGAATAATGTTTCCCATGCCAAAACAAAAAGCCATTTGAATTTAATTGAATATGAATTTGACCAAGACACAGTTTCACTACTCTATCCTTATAAGATCTCTGCAAATAGCAAAGACCCACCATTGATTAACACAACAAAACAATTAATTGGCCTATTAATATCAAGTACTCATTGTTTTCCTATCAATAAAGCACTCTGAACTGATAATAACCACTCTTCCATAGTGCAGAGATCAACAGTAGTACTTCATCTTCTATGATGATGTAACATCACAACATTCTAAAACCATTTTGATGATGGTGAATTAGTTGAGGTGAATGGCAAATTGCCCTTTATTCAAGCACTCATACTCTTCACAGTGACGAACAGAGTAATTGTACTTTGATCATAATGTAAAACAAAACCTTATATGATAATGGTGAGAATGAGAAAATTAGTTCAGTTGAATATCTTATTTAGGGGCTTCATAGCAAAGGGGGTGAATACATATGGATGCACTACTTTTCCGTTATTTGTTTTTTAGAATTTTTTGAAACAAGTAATTTTTTACATTTCACTTCACCAATTTGGACTATTTTGTGTATGTCTGTCAAATGAAATCCAAATAAAAATTCATTTAAGTTACAGGTTGTAATGCAACAAAATAGGAAAAATGGCAAGGGGGGTGAATACTTTTGCTAGGCACTGTAACCCCTTTTCTGTATCCCACCAGATGTGGAGCAGATGGCTATTGACTGGCACAAAGAAGGGGGTGGAGTGATAAGTGGCAGATATGTGAGAGCTCATAAACGGGTGATGTGGTGACAGTTTACCACTTAGTTTGTGACAAACGCTCCTAACCTTGAAGAGGTTTGCCACACGTGGTGAAGGATGCGGGCATGGACTAACATACCACTGGGTAGGTAGAAGGGAAAAAAAAATGTTCAGTTAGCACTCCAAAGGAGAGTCAGGTTTTTTTTTTGTTTTGGCTTTGTTTGGTTAGGACAGTTTTTCAGGAAAATGAGTATGGAGGGAGCCATACAGGCCCTGTTACAAGCGGCGGCCGCCCAACAAGAGGCAACTAGAGCTCAACAAATAGTTAATCAGGATGCAATGTGAATGTATCAGGACACGTTACAGATCCAGCACCGCACCAACCAGCTGCTCATAGAAGAGCAAGAGAGAAACACCCGGGAGTTAAGAGAAGGCCTAAAGGGGCTAGCGGACCAAATTGGGGCTCAATTACCAGCTGCAAATACCCAGAGGAGGGCCAATCATTTTCTTCAAAAAATGACAGCGCAGGATGATGTGGAAGCATATCTTACCACCTTGAAAGGACGGCAGAGAGGGAGAAGTGGCCAAAATAATAATGGGCAGGGCTTCTGGCACCATACCTGGCAGGGGACGCTCAAAAAGCGTATTTCGACCTGGAGTTGAAAGAAGCACAGGACTACGATAAACTAAAGGGGGAGATCCTGACTAGACTGGGAGTGACCGATACCGTGAGGGCACACCGCTTCCACCAGTGGTCCTACCGACCGGGACAACCCCCACGAACACAGATGTTCGACTTGATTCACCTGGCACGGAAATGGTTGCGACCAGAGACCCGGTCATCCGCCGAGATTGTCGAGACCATCGTACTCAACCAGTTTCAGCGAGGTCTACCCCAAGAAGTGAGACGATGGATTGGCCAGAACGAGGTACTTTCCGCCGACCATCTCGTGGGCCTGGTTGAACGGTATTGTACGGCAAGAACAGCTGAGCAGGCACAGGAGGAAAGATTCCCGTTCCCCAGGCATGGGCGAACCAGCAGACAGGGTAAGGCTGTCCCAACATATAGAGGGGGAAGAGAGCAGCGTGGGGCCATGAGGAAAGAATCAGAATCAGGCCGAGACACTAAGGGAAAAAACGGAAACCGGGACTGGGTGTCGAGGGGGTCTCCCCACGAACCCCTATTATCTGTTACAATTGTAATCAACCAGGACATATTGCAGCCTACTGCCCTATTAAAGAAGAGCCAAAGCAATGTAACCTTGGTGAAAATGAAGATGATATACGGTATGCATGTCCTGTTGTAACCACTGTACTTGAAAGATCAAGAAACAATCATATGTGCAGGGTGAAGGTTGAAGGGAAAGAGGTTGAAGCACTGCTGGATTCCGGCAGTATGCTAACCCTGGTCGTTGCAGGCCTAGTGCCGACTCATAAACTGGATACAAGACAGGATATCAGTGTTACATGCATTCATGGGGATACCCATCTGTACCCCACGGCCTTAGTGAGCATACAAACAGAGGACGGTCTGCTGGATTATGAGGTCGGCGTGGTCCCAAAGATGCCATATGATGTAATATTGGGTAGAGACTTTCCTAACTTTGCGAAGTTAGGCCACAAGTATGGCATATTTGAGAAGCCAACAACCCTGACCAAGCAAGAAGAAGCATGGGGCCTTCAACCAAAGCCAAGAAAAGAGGTCTCCCAGGGGACAACATGACAGGTGCTAGTAGGGGAGGAGGAGGATGAAGTGGCAAACCTCGCTGATAACGAACAGCCCGGTACTAGTGGGGCTGGGGTCGATCTGAATCCAGAGGACGACGATCTAGAACCAGCAGACCTGGCAGAGTCCTTGACTAATTTTGGGACGGCCCAAAACCAGGATCCAACCCTGCAACAAGCCAGAGCAGATGTGCAGGTCGTAGATGGTACTCCCATAAATGGTGGGATGATGCCTAATAGTTTTCCCCACTTCATCATGAAAAAGGGTTTGGTGTACAGAGTCTCGAAAATAGGGGTTGATGTGGTGGAACAGTTGTTGGTTCCCACTCGGTACCGGAGGACAGTACTGGATCTAGCTCATGGGCACATTCTGGGTGGACACCTTGGTATTGATAAAACCCGAGACCGGATTGTAAGGAGGTTTTACTGGCCAGGAATTCAAGCTGAAGTGGCTCGGCATTGTGGAGAGTGCCCGGAGTGCCAGTTAACAGCTCCCCGACCAGCTTTTAGAAGCCCGTTAGTGCCACTCCCCATAATCGAAACGCCATTTGAGAGGATAGCCATGGATTTAGTGGGCCCACTACCCAAATCAGCCAGAGGGCACCAATACATTCTGGTCATTCTAGATTATGCCACTCGCTACCCAGAAGCCATTCCCCTTTGGACGATGACTTCCAAAAATATTGCAAAGTAATTAGTGCTCTTGTTCACCAGGGTAGGGGTTCCAAAGGAGATCCTTACCGACCAGGGGACCCCCTTTATGTCCCGCCTTATGGCGGACCTTTGTAAACTGTGGCAGGTGAAACAGTTGAGGACATCGGTTTACCATCCTCAGACGGACGGGCTGGTTGAGAGATTCAACCGAACCCTGAAGTCAATGCTCAGGAAGGTAATCGATAAGGATGGGAAAAACTGGGATTGCATGTTGCCGTATCTGATGTTTGCCATTAGAGAGGTTCCTCAAGCCTCACTGGGGTTTTCTCCCTTTGAGCTGGTATATGGGAGGCATCCCCGGGGAATCTTAGACATCGCCCGGGAAACCTGGGAGCACCAATCCACCCCGTATACTAGTGTCATAGAGCACGTCACGGCAATGCAAGACAGGATAGCCACAGTCATGCCCATTGTCAGAGAGCACATGAGACAAACACAAGAACACCAGCGGTACACTTATAACCGGCAGGCTACCCTGAGGGAATTTCAACCTGGAGATAAGGTGTTAGTGCTGATCCTCACGGTAGAGTGTAAACTACTAGCCACATGGAAAGGACCATATGAAGTACTGGAGAGAATAGGAGAAGTCAATTATCGGATCCGACAGCCAGGTCGACGGCCCCAGGAACAGATGTATCACATAAACCTGTTAAAAGCATGAGAGGTACCTGGCCGAACTGAGGTTACGGCTAATGATATTGTTTCCCTACCAGGGAGAAAAGTGAGTATGAGGCCATATCGGGTACCCGAGGCTCGACGGGCCGCGATTAGAGCAGAGACTGAGAAAATGTTGACAGCTGGAGTGGTCGAAGAGTCACATAGTGAGTGGTCTAGCCCAATTGTGATGGTCTCCAAGCCCGATGGGTCTTTGCGGTTCTGTCACGACTTTCGGAAGGTAAATTAAATCTCAAAGTTTGATGCGTACCCCATGCCCCGAGTAGATGAACTACTGGAGAAAATTGGTCATGCTCGGTACATTACGACCCTTGATCTGACAAAAGGGTACTGGCAAATTCCTCTGACCCCCAGGGCCAAAGAAAAGACAGCCTTTGCAACACCTGACGGTTTGTTTCAATACACCGTCATGCCATTCGGCTTACACGGGGCCCCAGCCACCTTTCAACGGCTCATGGACAAAGTCCTAAAACCGCACAAAGCATATGCCGCAGCTTATTTAGATGACGTGGGGATCTACAGCTCAGATTGGGAATCCCATTTACCCCGGGTACAGGCAGTGTTAGATGCCCTTAGAAAGGCAGGGCTCACGTCAAACCCTGCCAAGTGTTATGTGGGGTTAGAGGAAACAGAGTATCTGGGATACACTGTGGGAAGAGAGTTAATCAAACCCCAACATAAGAAGGTGAAGGCAATTAGAGAATGGCCGAAACCAGTAAATAAGACGCAGGTCCGAGCCTTCCTAGGGCTGACCGGTTACTACCGGAAGTTCATCCCAAGTCATGCCACAGTGGCCGCCCCACTTACCGACATGACTAGAGCCAGAGGGCCAAACATGGTCAAATGGGATGAAAGGGCCACCAAAGCATTTAGGACATTACAGGAGGCTCTCTGCTGTAACCCAGTGCTGGTGGTACCAGACTTTGAGAAAGAGTTTGTGGTTCAGACGGATGCCTCAGAGGTCGGCTTGGGAGCAGTGCTATCCCAAGAGAAAGAAGGGGTGGAACACCCCATCCTGTTTTTAAGCAGGAAGCTGGAACCACGGGAAACCAACTACTCAGTCGTTGAGAAAGAGGCGCTGGCAGTAAAGTGGGCTCTAGGAAGCCTGAAGTACTACCTGCTGGGGCGCCACTTCACCCTCATCAGTGACCATGCCCCACTCACCTGGATGCATAGGGCTAAAGAGAAGAACGCTCGGGTGATGCGGTGGTTTTTGAGTCTCTAACCGTTTCATTTTGACTTGAAACACAGAGCAGGGAAGGAAATGGGAAACGTGGATGGGTTATCCCGCATGCATGCATGTTTTGCTGCGGTAGCCCGACCTAGGGGGTCGGATCTAGGGGGAGAGATATGTGGCAAAGAAGGGGGTCGAGTGATAAGTGGCAGATATGTGAGAGCAGAACTAATAAACAGGCTCTGCCCGATCACGAAAATGGCCACCCCTGTCAGAACTACATATCACAAAATGGCCGACCGCCAAAACTACAAGTCCCAGAAGCAAGGGGAACCCTCAGAAGGTGGAGCCGACTCACAGATAAACATTTACATTTACATTTAAGACATTTAGCAGACGCTCTTATCCAGAGCGACATACATAAAGGGTCAAGAAAAACCAGGAAGAGGAAGAGAGAGTGCTGGAAGGAGCTATGAACAATAGAGAAAGAGACTATAGAGATTGGCTGGATTTACTGTGTATGAGCTGGATTGTTTTGGACTTACCTGTTGGCGTTTGGACCTGGACCTACCGAGAACCCGATTCGTGTACCGAACCCTGCTATCCTTGACCTCGCCTACGGCCTGGGTGGACCAGGACGGAGAAACAAACACACAGGTACTGTCCTGTTCGAAAGAACTCTCATTCTTGGGTGATTTGGTGACAGTTTGTGACAAACGCTCCTAACCTTGAAGAGGTTTGCCACACCTAGTTCTCAGTGTTATATTCTAGTTCCCAGTGTTATGTCCTATTAATCAGTGTTATAACCCAGTTCCCAGTGTTATATCCTAGTTCCCAGTGTTATAACCTAGTTCCCAGTGTTATATCCTAGTTCCCAGTGTTATAACCTAGTTCCCAGTGTTATATCCTAGTTCCCAGTGTTATAACCTAGTTCCCAGTGTTATATCCTAGTTCCCAGTGTTATAACCTAGTTCCCAGTGTTATATCCTAGTTCCCAGTGTTATAACCTAGTTCCCAGTGTTATATCCTAGTTCCCAGTGTTATAACCTAGTTCCCAGTGTTATATCCTAGTTCTCAGTGTTATAACCTAGTTCCCAGTGTTATATCATAGTTCCCAGTGTTATATCCTAGTTCCCAGTGTTATATCCTTGTTCCCAGTGTTATATCCTAATTCCCAGTTTTATCAGTGTTATATCCGAGTTCCCAGTGTTATATCCTAGTTCTCAGTGTTATAACCTAGTTCCCAGTGTTATATCCTTGTTCCCAGTGTTATATCCTAATTCCCAGTTTTATCAGTGTTATATCCTAGTTCCCAGTGTTTTCAGTGTTTTTGGCTAGTTATCAGTGTTATATCCTAGTTCCCAGTGTTATATCCTAGTTCCCAGTGTTATATCCTAGTTCCCAGTGTTATATCCTAGTTCCCAGTGTTATATCCTAGTTCCCAGTGTTTTCAGTGTTTTTGGCTAGTTATCAGTGTTATATCCTAGTTCCCAGTGTTATATCCTAGTTCCCAGTGTTATATCCTAGTTCCCAGTGTTATATCCTAGTTCCCAGTGTTATATCCTAGTTCCCAGTGTTATATCCTAGTTCCCAGTGTTTTCAGTGTTTTTGGCTAGTTATCAGTGTTATATCCTAGTTCCCAGTGTTATATCCTAGTTCCCAGTGTTTTCAGTGTTTTTGGCTAGTTATCAGTGTTATATCCTAGTTCCCTGTGTTATATCCTAGTTCCCAGTTTTATCAGTGTTATATCCTAGTTCCCAGTGTTATATCCTAGTTCTCAGTGTTATAACCTAGTTCCCAGTGTTATATCCTAGTTCCCAGTGTTTTCAGTGTTTTTGGCTAGTTATCAGTGTTATATCCTAGTTCCCAGTGTTATATCCTAGTTCTCAGTGTTATAACCTAGTTCCCAGTGTTATATCCTAGTTCCCAGTGTTTTCAGTGTTTTTGGCTAGTTATCAGTGTTATATCCTAGTTCCCAGTGTTATATCCTAGTTCCCAGTGTTATATCCTAGTTCCCAGTGTTTTCAGTGTTTTTGGCTAGTTATCAGTGTTATATCCTAGTTCCCAGTGTTATATCCTAGTTCCCAGTGTTTTCAGTGTTTTTGGCTAGTTATCAGTGTTATATCCTAGTTCCCTGTGTTATATCCTAGTTCCCAGTTTTATCAGTGTTATATCCTAGTTCCCAGTGTTATATCCTAGTTCTCAGTGTTATAACCTAGTTCCCAGTGTTATATCCTAGTTCCCAGTGTTTTCAGTGTTTTTGGCTAGTTATCAGTGTTATATCCTAGTTCCCAGTGTTATATCCTAGTTCTCAGTGTTATAACCTAGTTCCCAGTGTTATATCCTAGTTCCCAGTGTTATATCCTAGTTCCCAGTGTTATATCCTAGTTCCCAGTGTTATATCCTAGTTCCCAGTGTTTTCAGTGTTTTTGGCTAGTTATCAGTGTTATATCCTAGTTCTCAGTGTTATATCCTAGTTCCCTGTGTTATATCCTAGTTCTCAGTGTTATATCCTAGTTCCCAGTGTTATATCCTAGTTCTCAGTGTTATATCCTAGTTCTCAGTGTTATATCCTAGTTCCCAGTGTTATATCCTAGTTCTCAGTGTTATATCCTAGTTCCCAGTGTTATATCCTAGTTCTCAGTGTTATATCCTAGTTCTCAGTGTTATATCCTAGTTCCCAGTGTTATATCCTAGTTCTCAGTGTTATATCCTAGTTCCCAGTGTTATATCCTAGTTATCAGTGTTATATCCTAGTTCCCAGTGTTTTATTCTAGTTCCCTGTGTTATATCCTAGTTCCCAGTATTATATCCTAGTTCCCTGTGTTATATCCTAGTTCCCAGTATTATATCCTAGTTCCCTGTGTTATATCCTAGTTCCCAGTTTTATCAGTGTTTTTGGCTAGTTATCAGTGTTATATCCTAGTTCCCAGTGTTATAACCTAGTTCCCAGTGTTATATCCTAGTTCCCAGTGTTATAACCTAGTTCCCAGTGTTATATCCTAGTTCCCAGTGTTATAACCTAGTTCCCAGTGTTATATCCTAGTTCTCAGTGTTATAACCTAGTTCCCAGTGTTATATCATAGTTCCCAGTGTTATATCCTAGTTCCCAGTGTTATATCCTTGTTCCCAGTGTTATATCCTAATTCCCAGTTTTATCAGTGTTATATCCGAGTTCCCAGTGTTATATCCTAGTTCTCAGTGTTATAACCTAGTTCCCAGTGTTATATCCTTGTTCCCAGTGTTATATCCTAATTCCCAGTTTTATCAGTGTTATATCCTAGTTCCCAGTGTTTTCAGTGTTTTTGGCTAGTTATCAGTGTTATATCCTAGTTCCCAGTGTTATATCCTAGTTCCCAGTGTTATATCCTAGTTCCCAGTGTTATATCCTAGTTCCCAGTGTTATATCCTAGTTCCCAGTGTTTTCAGTGTTTTTGGCTAGTTATCAGTGTTATATCCTAGTTCCCAGTGTTATATCCTAGTTCCCAGTGTTATATCCTAGTTCCCAGTGTTATATCCTAGTTCCCAGTGTTATATCCTAGTTCCCAGTGTTATATCCTAGTTCCCAGTGTTTTCAGTGTTTTTGGCTAGTTATCAGTGTTATATCCTAGTTCCCAGTGTTATATCCTAGTTCCCAGTGTTTTCAGTGTTTTTGGCTAGTTATCAGTGTTATATCCTAGTTCCCTGTGTTATATCCTAGTTCCCAGTTTTATCAGTGTTATATCCTAGTTCCCAGTGTTATATCCTAGTTCTCAGTGTTATAACCTAGTTCCCAGTGTTATATCCTAGTTCCCAGTGTTTTCAGTGTTTTTGGCTAGTTATCAGTGTTATATCCTAGTTCCCAGTGTTATATCCTAGTTCTCAGTGTTATAACCTAGTTCCCAGTGTTATATCCTAGTTCCCAGTGTTTTCAGTGTTTTTGGCTAGTTATCAGTGTTATATCCTAGTTCCCAGTGTTATATCCTAGTTCCCAGTGTTATATCCTAGTTCCCAGTGTTTTCAGTGTTTTTGGCTAGTTATCAGTGTTATATCCTAGTTCCCAGTGTTATATCCTAGTTCCCAGTGTTTTCAGTGTTTTTGGCTAGTTATCAGTGTTATATCCTAGTTCCCTGTGTTATATCCTAGTTCCCAGTTTTATCAGTGTTATATCCTAGTTCCCAGTGTTATATCCTAGTTCTCAGTGTTATAACCTAGTTCCCAGTGTTATATCCTAGTTCCCAGTGTTTTCAGTGTTTTTGGCTAGTTATCAGTGTTATATCCTAGTTCCCAGTGTTATATCCTAGTTCTCAGTGTTATAACCTAGTTCCCAGTGTTATATCCTAGTTCCCAGTGTTATATCCTAGTTCCCAGTGTTATATCCTAGTTCCCAGTGTTATATCCTAGTTCCCAGTGTTTTCAGTGTTTTTGGCTAGTTATCAGTGTTATATCCTAGTTCTCAGTGTTATATCCTAGTTCCCTGTGTTATATCCTAGTTCTCAGTGTTATATCCTAGTTCCCAGTGTTATATCCTAGTTCCCAGTGTTATATCCTAGTTCTCAGTGTTATATCCTAGTTCCCAGTGTTATATCCTAGTTCTCAGTGTTATATCCTAGTTCCCAGTGTTATATCCTAGTTCTCAGTGTTATATCCTAGTTCTCAGTGTTATATCCTAGTTCCCAGTGTTATATCCTAGTTCTCAGTGTTATATCCTAGTTCCCAGTGTTATATCCTAGTTATCAGTGTTATATCCTAGTTCCCAGTGTTTTATTCTAGTTCCCTGTGTTATATCCTAGTTCCCAGTATTATATCCTAGTTCCCTGTGTTATATCCTAGTTCCCAGTATTATATCCTAGTTCCCTGTGTTATATCCTAGTTCCCAGTTTTATCAGTGTTTTGGCTAGTTATCAGTGTTATATCCTAGTTCCCAGTGTTTTCAGTGTTTTTGGCTAGTTATCAGTGTTATATCCTAGTTCCCAGTGTTATATCCTAGTTCCCAGTGTTATATCCTAGTTCCCAGTGTTATATCCTAGTTCCCAGTGTTATATCCTAGTTCCCAGTGTTATATCCTAGTTCCCAGTGCTATATCATTGTTCCCAGTTTTATCAGTGTTATAACCTAGTTCCCAGTGTTATATCCTAGTTCTCAGTGTTATATCCTAGTTCCCAGTGTTATATCCTAGTTCCCAGTGCTATATCATTGTTCCCAGTGTTATATCCTAGTTCTCAGTGTTATATCCTAGTTCTCAGTGTTATATCCTAGTTCCCAGTGTTATATCCTAGTTCCCAGTGCTATATCATTGTTCCCAGTGTTATATCCTAGTTCTCAGTGTTATATCCTAGTTCCCAGTGTTATATCCTAGTTCTCAGTGTTATATCCTAGTTCCCAGTGTTATATCCTAGTTCCCAGTGCTATATCATTGTTCCCAGTGTTATATCCTAGTTCTCAGTGTTATATCATAGTTCCCAGTGTTATATCCTAGTTCTCAGTGTTATGTCCTAGTTCCCAGTGTTATATCCTAGTTCCCAGTGTTATATCCTAGTTCCCAGTGTTATATCCTAGTTCCCAGTGCTATATCATTGTTCCCAGTTTTATCAGTGTTATATCCTAGTTCTCAGTGTTATATCCTAGTTCCTAGTGTTATATCCTAGTTCCCAGTATTATATCCTAGTTCCCTGTGTTATATTCTAGTTCCCAGTATTATATCCTAGTTCCCTGTGTTATATTCTAGTTCCCTGTGTTATATCCTAGTTCCCAGCGTTATATCCTAGTTCCCAGTGTTTTATTCTAGTTCCCAGTGTTATATCCTTGTTCCCAGTTTCATCAGTGTTATAACCTAGTTATCAGTGTTATATCCTAGTTCCCAGTTTTATATCCTATTTTTTTCAGTGTTATATCCTAGTTGTCAGTGTTATATGCTTGTTCTCGGTGTTATATCCTAGTTCCCAGTGTTGACTGAAGTACCTCGTGCTAATGGAATAAAACAAGTCATGTTCAATCAGAAGAATGTTATTTAGGGTCTGTCCCAAATGGAACCCTTATTCCTTATGGAGTGCACTTCCAACCAGAGCCTTATGGGCCCTTTATAGTACAGTAGTGGGCCATTTGGAACAGAACCAGGGTCTATATTGTCTGTCATTTGGAATGCTATCTGTATCAACACTGATTCAAATATACACAACAACAAAGACATGTTGATTATGGTATCCTCTCTGGTCTCTTGGATTCTGGCTCCTGATCACTGCATTGGGATATCAATATTGATGCCTATGTGCACAAACACAAACAGAAGCACTGCCGTCTGATACAGCTCAGTCAACATGAGGACTGCACACACAACCGCACACACAGCCTGTGTAATAGCTGTCCACCTGGGCTCACACCTGCCTGTTCTTCTGTACCATCAGTGCAATAGTGTTCTGTGAAACATAGCGAAGCTGAACCTGCCTGTTCTTCTATACCATCAGTATAATGGTGTTCTGTGAAGCATAGCGAAGCTGCACCTGCCTGTTCTTCTGTACCATCAGTATAATGGTGTTCTGTGAAGCATAGCGAAGCTGCACCTGCCTGTTCTTCTGTACCATCAGTATAATGGTGTTCTGTGAAGCATAGCGAAGCTGCACCTGCCTGTTCTTCTGTACCATCAGTATAATAGTGTTCTGTGAAGCATAGCGAAGCTGCACCTGCCTGTTCTTCTGTACCATCAGTATAATGGTGTTCTGTGAAGCATAGCGAAGCTGCACCTGCCTGTTCTTCTGTACCATCAGTATAATGGTGTTCTGTGAAGCATAGCGAAGCTGCACCTGCCTGTTCTTCTGTACCATCAGTATAATAGTGTTCTGTGAAGCATAGTGAAGCTGCACCTGCCTGTTCTTCTGTACTATCAGTATAATGGTGTTCTGTGAAGCATAGCGAAGCTGCACCTGCCTGTTCTTCTGTACCATCAGTATAATGGTGTTCTGTGAAGCATAGCGAAGCTGCACCTGCCTGTTCTTCTGTACCATCAGTATAATGGTGTTCTGTGAAGCATAGCGAAGCTGCACCTGCCTGTTCTTCTGTACCATCAGTATAATGGTGTTCTGTGAAGCATAGCGAAGCTGCACCTGCCTGTTCTTCTGTACCATCAGTATAATAGTGTTCTGTGAAGCATAGCGAAGCTGCACCTTCCTGTTCTTCTGTACCATCAGTATAATGGTGTTCTGTGAAGCATAGCGAAGCTGCACCTGCCTGTTCTTCTGTACCATCAGTATAATGGTGTTATGTGAAGCATAGCGAAGCTGCACCTGCCTGTTCTTCTGTACCATCAGTATAATGGTGTTCTGTGAAGCATAGCGAAGCTGCACCTGCCTGTTCTTCTGTACCATCAGTATAATGGTGTTCTGTGAAGCATAGCGAAGCTGGACCTGCCTGTTCTTCTGTACCATCAGTATAATGGTGTTCTGTGAAGCATAGCGAAGCTGCACCTGCCTGTTCTTCTGTACCATCAGTATAATGGTGTTCTGTGAAGCATAGCGAAGCTGCACCTTCCTGTTCTTCTGTACCATCAGTATAATAGTGTTCTGTGAAGCATAGCGAAGCTGCACCTGCCTGTTCTTCTGTACCATCAGTATAATGGTGTTCTGTGAAGCATAGCGAAGCTGCACCTGCCTGTTCTTATGATGGCTCACATAAGTGCATTCACTGGAACAGGCTGCTGGGGTTGACGCATGCACTCACACACACGCACTCACACACACGCACTCACACACACGCACTCACACACACGTGCGGGATACACCTACGGCACAGTATCATCATTCCGAGATGAAGCACCCATAGGTTAGATCTGAAAAATCTGCTTCATTTGCCAT
Organism: Oncorhynchus keta; assembly: GCF_023373465.1. Classification (NCBI taxonomy): domain Eukaryota; kingdom Metazoa; phylum Chordata; class Actinopteri; order Salmoniformes; family Salmonidae; genus Oncorhynchus; species Oncorhynchus keta. Next base: position 13,881,366 of record NC_068448.1, on the reverse strand, counting down.
TCTCAACATGACGTGAACTACGGAGGCCTCAGAGGATCAATGGTAATCACATAACACAGGGCCCATGGCCACCAAGTGTCCAATAGCATATCAGTGTTTTGAGACTTTGTTTAAGAAAACAGAACAGCCACTTTAGTAGAAAGACTTACAACTGGGTCCTGACTAAATGATTTATCTGAGGTAGCAGCGCAACAGACAAGCCCTTCAAGGTGTTCATGGATTATGGAAAGCTGATGACACAGTTTGACAAAAGCTTCAACAAATAAACTCTGCTCTGTAACAACATTTGGATATCGTAAGATTTCCCTTATTGCTGTGCTGTTGTGACACCAGAGAGATATACAGCGGTGTGGGTATGTGTCAACAGGACAGCCATAGAGAAATGAGCTGAGAAGACAAACACATCTCTGACTGACAGCCAGGTGAGAGAGAGAGAGAGAGAGAGAGAGCACAAGAAAGAAAGAGAAAGGAGAGAGTGAGGGAGGAAGAGAGAGAGAGATAACACACCCTACAGAGCCCCAGGACAACAGCACAATTAGACCCAACCAAATCATGAGAAAACAAAAAGATAATTACTTGACACATTGGAAAGAATTAACAAAAAAACAGAGCAAACTAGAATGATATTTGGCCCTACACAGAGAGTACACAGCGGCAGAATACCTGACCACTGTGACTGACCCAAAATTAAGGAAAGCTTTGACTATGTACAGACTCAGTGAGCATAGCCTTGCTATAGAGAAAGGCCGCCATAGGCAGACATGGCTCTAAAGAGAAGACAGGCTATGTGCTCACTGCCCACAAAATGAGGTGGAAACTGAGCTGCACTTCCTAACCTCCTGCCCAATGTATGACCATATTAGAGACACATATTTCCCTCAGATTACACAGATCCACAAAGAATTCGAAAACAAATCCAATTTTGAAAAACTCCCAGATCTACTGGGTGAAATTCCACAGTGTGCCATCACAGCAGCAAGATTTGTGACCTGTTGCCACGAGAAAAGGGCAACCAGTGAAGAACAAACACCATTGTAAATGCAACCCATATTGATGCTTATTTATTTTATCTTGTGTCCTATAACCATTTGTACATTGTTAAAACACTGTATATATATAATATGACATTTGTAATGTCTTTACTGTTTTGAAACTTCTGTATGTGTAATGTTTACTGTTAATTTTTGTTGTTTTTCACTTTATATATTCACTTTGTATGTTGTCTACCTCACTTGCTTTGGCAATGTTAACACATGTTTCCCATGCCAATAAAGCCCTTGAATTGAATTGAATTGATATATATATATATATAGAGAGAGAGTGAGCACAAGAAAGAAAGAGAAAGGAGAGAGAGAGAGAGAAGGGGGAAGAGAGAGAGTATTACTAGGTATTGACTGGTCGGTCTGTGAGACTGATGTGTTATGAAGACAGATGGGTCTGGAATGAACTCACTAACACAAAGACAAAGAGACAGATACACTAACAAAAGCCATGCAGCACAGTGAACGTCCTTGAGCTGAAGCAAGGCACTGACTACACCAGACACACAGACAGAGAAGATGCAGTAGTACCAACTATAAGCTAAATATGCCCAAATATAATGCAGTATCCTGCATCTTTCTGAACCACAGACTGGATCACAGTCCAGGAAAAGAAGGTGCTTCCTATGTCCATACAGCTGTCTCTGTAGGAGAACCCTTTTTGGTTATAGTTAAAACCTTTTCACCCATCGGAGAACCCTGAAACCATTCTAAATGGTAAGAGTGTTGAACAAACAATACTGTTGTCTATAAGGTCGGAACCTTACTAGTAGGCTCAGGGCCCCCAGGTGCAGTCAGTGGGGGATGGAGGCTCAGGGCTCCAGGTGTAGTCAGTGGGCCCCCAGGTGCAGTCAGTGGGGGATGGAGGCTCAGGGCCCCCAGGTGCAGTCAGTGAGGGATGGAGGCTCAGGGCCCCCAGGTGCAGTCAGTGGGGGATGGAGGCTCAGGGCCCCAGGTGTAGTCAGTGGGGGATGGAGGCTCAGGGCTCCAGGTGTAGTCAGTGGGGGATGGAGGCTCAGGGCCCCCAGGTGCAGTCAGTGGGGGATGGAGGCTCAGGGCTCCAGGTGTAGTCAGTGGGGGATGGAGGCTCAGGGCCCCCAGGTGCAGTCAGTGGGGGATGGAGGCTCAGGGCCCCCAGGTGCAGTCAGTGGGGGATGGAGGCTCAGGGCCCCCAGGTGCAGTCAGTGGGGGATGGAGGCTCAGGCCCCCAGGTGCAGTCAGTGGGTCCCCAGGTGTAGTCAGTGGGGGATGGAGGCTCAGGGCCCCCAGGTGCAGTCAGTGGGGGATGGAGGCTCAGGGCTCCAGGTGCAGTCAGTGGGCCCCCAGGTGCAGTCAGTGGGCCCCCAGGTGCAGTCAGTGGGCCCCAAGGTGCAGTCAGTGGGTCCCCAGGTGCAGTCAGTGGGGGATGGAGGCTCAGGCCCCCAGGTGCAGTCAGTGGGTCCCCAGGTGCAGTCAGTGGGGGATGGAGGCTCAGGGCTCCAGGTGCAGTCAGTGGGCCCCCAGGTGCAGTCAGTGGGCCCCCAGGTGCAGTCAGTGGGCCCCAAGGTGCAGTCAGTGGGTCCCCAGGTGCAGTCAGTGGGGGATGGAGGCTCAGGCCCCCAGGTGCAGTCAGTGGGCCCCCAGGTGCAGTCAGTGGGCCCCCAGGTGCAGTCAGTGGGCCCCCAGGTGCAGTCAGTGGGCCCCCAGGTGCAGTCAGTGGGCCTCCAGGTGCAGTCAGTGGGCCCCCAGGTGCAGTCAGTGGGCCCCCAGGTGCAGTCAGTGGGCCCCCAGGTGCAGTCAGTGGGCCCCCAGGTGCAGTCAGTGGGCCCCCAGGTGCAGTCAGTGGGCCCCCAGGTGCAGTCAGTGTGCCCCCAGGTCAGTAAGGGAGGGATGGAGGCATCTGATCTGAACACAATTGATCTAGAGCCAGAATGAATAGGCTGGGTGTCTCCACTGCATCGGGAGGAGTCCAGTGAGCCCAGTGATCATGTTACCTATTATAGGCTGCAGTTGTAATGTCCCCCCCCATCCTCACTTCCCCTCCTCTGTTCTCTGTCCAGTTGACAGTAGCAACAGCAGCAGGTACAGACTCCCAAGCTTGGAGCTTCGTGCAGCACAGCTCAGGGGACAGACAACGATGACAGGAGAGAACAGGAAGTGTGACAGAGAGAGAGAGAGAAAAGCAGTCTACGGTTGCATATACAGTAGACCGTGGATTGTATTCATTTGGCACCAAACGGAAGGAAACGGCACTGAAACAGGGAGGGATTACTGTACTACACACACATACACACTGTACTACACACACACACATTTACACACTGTACTACACACACACACACTGTACTACACACACATACACACTGTACTACACACACACACATTTACACACTGTACTACACACACACACACTGTACTACACACACATACACTCTGTACTACACACACACACACACACACACACACACACACACACACACACACACACACACACACACACACACACACACACACACACACACTGTACTACACACACACACACACATACACACTGTACTACACACGTACACACTGTACTACACACACACATACACACTGTACTACACACACACACATACACACTGTACTATACACACACACATACACACTGTACTACACACATACACACTGTACTACACACACACATACACACTGTACTACACACACACACACTGTACTACACACATACACACTGTACTACACGCACACATACACACTGTACTACACACACACATACACACTGTACTACACACACACACACACACACACACACACACACACACACACACACACACACACACACACACACACACACACACACACACACACACACACACACACACACTGTACTACACACACATACACACTGTACTACACACACACACACACACACACACACATACACACTGTACTACACACACATACACACTGTACTACACACACACACACACATACACACTGTACTACACACACACACACACACACATATACACTGTACTACACACACACACATACACACTGTGCTACACACACACACACACACACACACACACACACACACACACACACACACACACACACACACACACACACACACACACACACACACACACACACACACACACACTGTACTACACACACATACACACTGTACTACACACACACACACACACACACACAAACACACACTGTACTACACACACATACACACTGTACTACACACACACACACACACACACATACACACTGTACTACACACACACACACACACACACACACACACACATTTAGTTTTCTTTTTCATATCTTGTCTAATGAAATGTGTCACCCTGTCATACAGATATGTTGTCAGAGCTAAACAGAGTGATATCTGAATCGTGATCTCAGGGAGAAATCCCAAGACCAGACGGTGCAGCAGAGGGAGTACTGCTAAAGGTCATAACGACGACATTAGCCTTTTCACCGCTAAAATGACAGAAATGTCTAAATGCTTCACAGCCAAATCACCATATCAAACAGACTAATTTTACCCGGGAAAATGTTGAGTGTCTCGACACAAAACTGTGAGATACGCAAGACAAACAGTGGTTAGAGCGTTGGACTAGGAACCGTGTCACGAACCGGCTCAAAGCCCGTAACAAAAGGGAGACAACGTGGAGATAAGGAGTAACAAAAGATATATTTATTAACTAAAGCAACTAAGGAAAATATCCAATGGTGTGTGTAATCAGTAGTCCGTAGTGTAAGTGAGTGTTTTGCATGAATGAATGTGATAATGCAGGGTGATGAAAGGTGCCAAAGCAAACAAACAAAAGGCCACCAAGAACCACAACACAATCTACAAAGGTGTCTGCATGGAGAGAGTCTCCACCATGGAAGGGGAAGTGGTGTATTTATCCTGGGAGACACCGGGCCCAGGTGTTTCCCATGTAGCTGACGACCCTCACAACTCCGCCCACCAGCATCCTAATAAGGAAATAACAGAGAGAATACGGCAGACAGAGTGGGGGGGTCGTCACAACCGAAAGGTTGCAAGATCGAATCCCCGAGCTGACAAGGTAGGACATCTGTTGTTCTGCCCCTGAACAAGGTAGTTAACTCACTGTTCCTAGGCTGTCATTGAAAATAAGAATTTGTTCTTGACTGACTTGCCTCGTTAAATAAAGGTTCACACATATTTTTTTCTAAAATAATGAATAAAACAGTTGAGATGCAATCGACAACAAAATGATGGAGTCTGATTGTTGAGCCTCATCCATGATGATAGTGGAGATTGCACAAGCCGTGATGAAAACCCTTCAGGTCCAGCATCTCAGAGGTGTATCATCACCCTGTAAGAGCCCTTTGTTCCCAGCCTAAATAGCACAGTATTCCCTATATAGTGCACTACTTTTGATCAGAGCCCTATGGGCGTACTCCCTCTATGTAGAGAAAGGGGTGTCATTTGAGATGCAAACTTTCAATCTGGTCCATTTGCACCACACAACACCATACCGATCTCCTCACAGAACCTCACAAATACACAGCATGAAAGCTATTATAGACCTACCACACTAGGCTTTTACATATTCATGATAAATCACTGTCAGCTATTTAGGTTGCTTTAGTGTGATACATGTTTCATAATCTAATGGCAATAATGAAATTAATGTACTACTATATAGGTGATCAATATAGAAGAGAGTATAACTTGAGTATAATAGAATAGAAACGTGATGAGTAGAGTCAGCCCATTCTATCCTTCTATATGAGAAGCAGAACTAATTGTCACATCATCAAGCAGAAAGTTCCACGTTCAGATCAGAGCAATTAGTCTGGAGTGAGACAGCTGTAGTTAGAGGGTTAATGATGCTCTTAACACATGTTATGTCTCAACCTCATTTAGCTGGGCCTACACACACACACACACACACACACACACACACACACACACACACACACACACACACACACACACACACACACACACACACACACACACACACAGAGATCCCCTCTTTCAGAAAGCAGAATAAACCAATACTCAGATGGTACTTTACAGCTAGAGACAGAACACATATCAGTCAGATATAACATGTTCACCAGACATTAAGTATGCATTATGATGACACACACACCTCAGACGTCAAAACTCCCTATAATCATTACTGTCTCTGTCACGTTCTGACCTTTATTTTCTGTGTTTTGTGTTTAGTTAGTATGGTCAGGGCGTGAGTTGGGTGGGCAGTCTATGTTTGTTTGTCTAGGTTTTGGGAATTTCTATGTTTCGGCCTAGTATGGTTCTCAATCAGAGGCAGGTGTCATTAGTTGTCTCTGATTGAGAATCATACTTAGGTGGCCTGGGTTTCACTGTGTGTTTGTGGGTGATTGTTTCCTGTCTCAGTGTGTGCACCAGATAGGACTGTAATTTGAGTTTTCACATTTTTTGTTTTGTTAGTTTGTTCATGTGTACCTGATAGCATTAAAAAGTACCATGGAAAATTACCACGCCGCGTATTGGTCCTCTGATCCGTTTCGCCTCTCCTCTTCGGAAGAAGAGGAGGAAACTCATTACAGAATCACCCACCACAATCGGACCAAGCGGCGTGGTAAAGGACAGCGACGACAGCAGCAGCAGCAACAACAGCGGCCAGCATCACAGGAGGAATGGACATGGGAGGATGTATTGGACGGCAAGGGTTGCTACACCTGGGAGGAGATCCTGGCGGGAAAGGATCGCCTTCCATGGGAACAGGTGGAGGCAGCTAGGAAAGCCACGGAGGCAGCGAAAGCTGAGCGGCGGCAATATGAGGAGCCAGCACGGCAGTGCGACAGGTACGAGAGGCAGCCCCAAATTTTTTTTTTGGGGGCACACGAGGTGTGATACTAAGCCAGGTAGCAGACCTGAGCTCACTCCTCGTGCTTATTATGAGCAGCGCATTACTGGTCAGGCACCGTGTTATGCGGTTGAGCGCACGGTGTCGCCAGTGCGTGTCCATAGCCCGGTGCGCTATAGGGCAGCCCCCGAGAGTGCCATGCGAGTGTGGGCATTGAGCCAGGGCGTATGGTGCCTGCTCAGCGGGTCTGGTCGCCGGTACGCAGTCTGGGTCCAGGTTATCCTGCGCCGGTTCTGCGTGCTGTGTCTCCGGGGCGCTGGGAGGGTGCAGTGCGTCCTCTGCCTGCGCTCCGCTCGTACCGGGCAACTGTGGGAGTGGAGCCTAGGGGAGAGGTGCGTGTAGTAAGCACTAGATCTCCCGTGCTTACCCACAGCCCGGTTCAACCTGTGCCTGCACTTTTGAGGGTCCGGGCTCGAGTAGTTGTCCAGCCTGGGGAAGTGGTGCCAAGGTTGCGCACCAGAGCTCCAGTGCTCCCCACAGCCCGGTCTTTCAGGCTCCTCCTAACACCAAGCCTCCTGAAAGTCTCCCCAGCCTGGTAGTTCCTGTGGCAGCCCCACGCACCAGGCTGTCTCTCAGTCTCCTCCCTGCAGGTGCTCCCGCCTGTCCGGCGCCGCTGCCGGAGCGTTCCGCCTGTCCGGCGCCGCTGCCGGAGCCTCCCGCCTGTCCGGCGCCGCTGCCGGAGCCTCCCGCCTGTCCGGGCGCCGCTGCCGGAGCCTCCCGCCTGTCCGGAGCCTCCCGCCTGTCCGGCGCCGCTGCCGGAGCCTCCCGCCTGTCCGGCGCCACTGCCGGAGCCTCCCGCCTGTCCGGCGCCGCTGCCGGAGCCTCCCGCCTGTCCGGGCGCCGCTGCTGGAGCGTCCCGCCTGTCCGGCGCCGCTGCCTCCTGTAGCAGCTCCACGCACCAGGCTGTCTCTCTGTCTCCTCTCTGCAGGTGCTCCCGCCTGTCCGGCGCCGCTGCCGGAGCCTCCCGCCTGTCCGGCGCCGCTGCCGGAGCCTCCCGCCTGTCCGGCGCCGCTGCCGGAGCCTCCCGCCTGTCCGGCGCCGCTGCCGGAGCCTCCCGCCTGTCCGGGAGCCTCCCGCCTGTCCGGCGCCGCTGCCGGAGCCTCTCGCCTGTCCGGCGCCGCTGCCGGAGCCTCCCGCCTGTCCGGCGCTGCTGCCGGAGCCTCCCGCCTGTCCGGCGCTGCTGCCGGAGCGTCCCGCCTGTCCGGCGCCGCTGCTGGAGCGTCCCGCCTGTCTGGCGCCGCTGCCGGAGCGTCCCGCCTGTCTGGCGCCGCTGCCGGAGCGTCCCTCCTGTCCGGCGCCGCTGCCGGAGCCTCCCGCCTGTCCGGCGCCGCTGCCAGAGCGTCCCGCCTGTCCGGCGCCGCTGCCGGAGCCCCTCAGCCCAGAGGCGCCAGAGCCCCTCAGCCCAGAGGCGCCAGAGCCCCTCAGCTCAGAGGCGCTAGAGCCCCTCAGCCCAGAGGCGCCAGAGCCCCTCAGCCCAGAGGCGCCAGAGCCCCTCAGCCCAGAGGCGCCAGAGCCCCTCAGCCCAGAGGCGCCAGAGCCCTCAGCCCAGAAGCGCCAGAGCCCCTGTCCCTCTGTCCAGAGCCCCTGTCCCTCTGTCCAGAGCTTCTGCCCCTCTGTCCCGAGCTGCCCCTCTGTCCAGTGGGGTCATTGAGAGGGGTTGCCATGGTGAGAAAGCCACGGAGGCGGACAAAGACAATGGTGAAGTGGGGTCCGCGTCCCGCGCCAGAACCGCCACCGCGGACAGATGCCCACCCAGACCCTCCCCTATAGGTCAAGGATTTGCGGCCGGAGTCCGCACCTTTGGGGGTACTGTCACGTTCTGACCTTTATTTTCTGTGTTTTGTGTTTAGTTAGTATGGTCAGGGCGTGAGTTGGGTGGGCAGTCTATGTTTGTTTGTCTAGGTTTTGGGAATTTCTATGTTTCGGCCTAGTATGGTTCTCAATCAGAGGCAGGTGTCATTAGTTGTCTCTGATTGAGAATCATACTTAGGTGGCCTGGGTTTCACTGTGTGTTTGTGGGTGATTGTTTCCTGTCTCAGTGTGTGCACCAGATAGGACTGTAATTTGAGTTTTCACATTTTTTGTTTTGTTAGTTTGTTCATGTGTACCTGATAGCATTAAAAAGTACCATGGAAAATTACCACGCCGCGTATTGGTCCTCTGATCCGTTTCGCCTCCCTCTTCGGAAGAAGAGGAGGAAACTCGTTACAGTCTCCTAGAAAAACATGCCTGGCGGGGTGCGGAGGAGAGGAGCAGAGAAGTGGAACAGAGGAGAGTAGCAGAGGAGAGGAGGAGAGTAACAGAGGAGTGGAACAGAGGAGTGGAACAGAGGAGTGGAACAGAGGAGTGGAGCAGAACAGAGGAGAGGAGTGGAGGAGAGGAGAGGAACAGAGGAGAGGAGTGGAGGAGAGGAGAGGAACAGAGGAGTGGAACAGAGGAGTGGAACAGAGGAGTGGAACAGAGGAGTGGAGCAGAACAGAGGAGAGGAGGAGAGGAGAGGAGGGAACAGAGGAGAGGAGTGGAGGAGAGGAGAGGAACAGAGGAGAGGAGGAGAGGAGAGGAACAGAGGAGTGGAGGAGAGGAGAGGAACAGAGGAGTGGAGGAGAGGAGAGGAGTGGAACAGAGGAGAGGAGTGGAGGAGAGGAGAGGAGTGGAACAGAGGAGAGGAGTGGAGGAGAGGAGAGGAACAGAGGAGAGGAGGAGAGGAGAGGAACAGAGGAGTGGAGGAGAGGAGAGGAACAGAGGAGTGGAGGAGAGGAGAGGAGTGGAACAGAGGAGAGGAGGGAGGAGAGGAGAGGAGTGGAACAGAGGAGAGGAGTGGAGGAGAGGAGAGGAACAGAGGAGTGGAGGAGAGGAGTGGAACAGAGGAGAGGAACAGAGGAGTGGAGGAGAGGAGTGGAGGAGAGGAGTGGAACAGAGGAGAGGAGTGGAGGAGAGGAGAGGAACAGAGGAGTGGAACAGAGGAGAGGAACAGAGGAGTGGAGCAGAGGAGTGGAACAGAGGAGTGGAGGAGAGGAAAGTAACAGAGGAGAGGAGTGGAGGAGAGGAGAGGAACAGAGGAGAGGAGTGGAGGAGAGGAGAGGAACAGAGGAGTGGAACAGAGGAGTGGAACAGAGGAGTGGAACAGAGGAGTGGAGCAGAACAGAGGAGAGGAGTGGAGGAGAGGAGAGGAACAGAGGAGTGGAACAGAGGAGTGGAACAGAGGAGTGGAGCAGAACAGAGGAGAGGAGTGGAGGAGAGGAGAGGAACAGAGGAGAGGAGTGGAGGAGAGGAGAGGAACAGAGGAGTGGAACAGAGGAGTGGAACAGAGGAGTGGAGCAGAACAGAGGAGAGGAGTGGAGGAGAGGAGAGGAACAGAGGAGAGGAGTGGAGGAGAGGAGAGGAACAGAGGAGTGGAACAGAAGAGGGGAACAGAGGAGTGGAACAGAGGAGTGGAGCAGAACAGAGGAGAGGAGTGGAGGAGAGGAACAGAGGAGTGGAGGAGAGGAGTGGAACAGAGGAGAGGAGTGGAGGAGAGGAGAGGAACAGAGGAGTGGAGGAGAGGAGAGGAGTGGAACAGAGGAGAGGAGTGGAGGAGAGGAGAGGAGTGGAACAGAGGAGAGGAGTGGAGGAGAGGAGAGGAACAGAGGAGGAGAGGAGAGGAGTGGAACAGAGGAGAGGAGTGGAGGAGAGGAGAGGAGTGGAACAGAGGAGAGGAGTGGAGGAGAGGAGAGGAACAGAGGAGTGGAGTGGAACAGAGGAGAGGAACAGAGGAGTGGAGGAGAGTAGAGGAACAGAGGAGTGGAGGAGAGGAGTGGAACAGAGGAGAGGAGTGGAGGAGAGGAGAGGAACAGAGGAGTGGAACAGAGGAGAGGAACAGAGGAGTGGAGCAGAGGAGTGGAACAGAGGAGTGGAGCAGAACAGAGGAGAGGAGTGGAGGAGAGGAGAGGAACAGAGGAGAGGAGAAGAACAGAGGAGTGGAACAGAGGAGTGGAACAGAGGAGTGGAGCAGAACAGAGGAGAGGAGTGGAGGAGAGGAGAGGAACAGAGGAGTGGAACAGAGGAGTGGAACAGAGGAGTGGAGCAGAACAGAGGAGAGGAGTGGAGGAGAGGAGTGGAGGAGAGGAGAGGAACAGAGGAGAGGAGTGGAGGAGAGGAGAGGAACAGAGGAGTGGAACAGAGGAGTGGAACAGAGGAGTGGAGCAGAACAGAGGAGAGGAGTGGAGGAGAGGAGAGGAACAGAGGAGAGGAGTGGAGGAGAGGAGAGGAACAGAGGAGTGGAACAGAAGAGTGGAACAGAGGAGTGGAACAGAGGAGTGGAGCAGAACAGAGGAGAGGAGTGGAGGAGAGGAACAGAGGAGAGGAGTGGAGGACAGGAGAGGAACAGAGGAGAGGAGGAGAGGAGTGGAACAGAGGAGTGGAGGAGAGGAGAGGAACAGAGGAGAGGAGTGGAGGAGAGGAGAGGAACAGAGGAGAGGAGGAGAGGAGTGGAACAGAGGAGAGTAACAGAGGAGAGGCGGAGAGGAGAGGAACAGAGGAGAGGAGTGGAGGAGAGGAGAGGAACAGAGGAGAGGAGGAGAGGAGTGGAACAGAGGAGAGTAACAGAGGAGGAGAGGAGAGGAACAGAGGAGAGGAGGAGAGGAGAGGAACAGAGGAGTGGAGGAGAGGAGTGGAACAGAGGAGAGGAACAGAGGAGAGGAGGAGAGGAGAGGAACAGAGGAGAGGAGGAGAGGAGAGGAACAAAGGAGTGGAGGAGAGGAGTGGAACAGAGGAGAGGAACAGAGGAGTGGAGCAGAACAGAGGAGAGGAGTGGAGGAGAGGAGAGGAACAGAGGAGAGGAGTGGAGGAGTGGAGGAGAGGAGTGGAACAGAGGAGTGGAGGAGAGGAGTGGAGGAGAGGAGTGGAACAGAGGAGAGGAGTGGAGGAGAGGAGAGGAACAGAGGAGTGGAGGAGAGGAGTGGAACAGAGGAGTGGAGGAGAGGAGGAACAGAGGAGAGAGTGGAGGAGAGGAGAGGAACAGAGGAGTGGAACAGAGGAGTGGAGGAGAGGAGGGAACAGAGGAGTGGAACAGAGGAGGGAGGAGAGGAGTGGAACAGAGGAGTGGAGGAGAGGGAGTGGAGGAGAGGAGGGAACAGAGGAGTGGAGGAGAGGAGAGGAGGAGAGGAGTGGAACAGAGGAGAGGAGTGGAGGAGAGGAGAGGAACAGAGGAGTGGAACAGAGGAGTGGAGGAGAGGAGTGGAACAGAGGAGTGGAACAGAGGAGTGGAGGAGAGGAGAGGAACAGAGGAGAGGAGGTGAGGAGAGGAACATAGGAGTGGAGGAGAGGAGTGGAACAGAGGAGAGGAGTGGAGGAGAGGAGAGGAACAGAGGAGTGGAACAGAGGAGTGGAGGAGAGGAGTGGAACAGAGGAGTGGAGGAGAGGAGTGGAGAAGAGGAGTGGAACAGAGGAGTGGAGGAGAGGAGTGCAACAGAGGAGTGGAGGAGAGGAGTGGAGGAGAGGAGTGGAGGAGAGGAGAGGAGAGGAACAGAGGAGTGGAGGAGAGGAGTGGAACAGAGGAGAGGAGTGGAGGAGAGGAGAGGAACAGAGGAGTGGAGGAGAGGAGAGGAACAGAGGAGTGGAGGAGAGGAGTGGAACAGAGGAGAGGAGTGGAGGAGAGGAGAGGAACAGAGGAGTGGAACAGAGGAGTGGAACAGAGGAGTGGAACAGAGGAGTGGAGCAGAACAGAGGAGAGGAGTGGAGGAGAGGAGAGGAACAGAGGAGAGGAGTGGAGGAGAGGAGAGGAACAGAGGAGTGGAACAGAGGAGTGGAACAGAGGAGAGGAGTGGAGGAGAGGAGAGGAACAGAGGAGTGGAGGAGAGGAGAGGAACAGAGGAGTGGAGGAGAGGAGTGGAACAGAGGAGAGGAGGAGAGGAGTGGAACAGAGGAGAGGAGTGGAGGAGAGGAGAGGAACAGAGGAGAGGCGGAGAGGAGAGGAACAGAGGAGAGGAGTGGAGGAGAGGAGAGGAACAGAGGAGAGGAGGAGAGGAGTGGAACAGAGGAGAGTAATAGAGGAGAGGAGGAGAGGAGAGGAACAGAGGAGTGGAGGAGAGGAGAGGAACAGAGGAGAGGAGTGGAGGAGAGGAGAGGAACAGAGGAGAGGAGGAGAGGAGTGGAACAGAGGAGAGTAACAGAGGAGAGGAGGAGAGGAGAGGAACAGAGGAGAGGAGGAGAGGAGAGGAACAGAGGAGTGGAGGAGAGGAGTGGAACAGAGGAGAGGAGTGGAGGGAGGAGAGGAACAGAGGAGTGGAACAGAGGAGTGGAGGAGAGGAGTGGAACAGAGGAGTGGAGGAGAGGAGTGGAGGAGAGGAGTGGAACAGAGGAGTGGAACAGAGGAGTGGAGGAGAGGAGAGGAACAGAGGAGAGGAGGAGAGGAGAGGAACAGAGGAGTGGAGGAGAGGAGTGGAACAGAGGAGAGGAGTGGAGGAGAGGAGAGGAACAGAGGAGTGGAACAGAGGAGTGGAGGAGAGGAGTGGAACAGAGGAGTGGAACAGAGGAGTGGAGGAGAGGAGTGGAGGAGAGGAGTGGAACAGAGGAGTGGAGGAGAGGAGTGGAGGAGAGGAGTGGAGGAGAGGAGTGGAGGAGAGGAGTGGAACAGAGGAGTGGAGGAGAGGAGTGGAGGAGAGGAGTGGAGGAGAGGAGTGGAACAGAGGAGTGGAGGAGAGGAGTGGAACAGAGGAGTGGAGGAGAGGAGTGGAGGAGAGGAGAGGAACAGAGGAGTGGAGGAGAGGAGTGGAACAGAGGAGTGGAACAGAGGAGTGGAGGAGAGGAGTGGAACAGAGGAGTGGAGGAGAGGAGTGGAGGAGAGGAGTGGAGGAGAGGAGTGGAACAGAGGAGAGGAGGAGAGGAGAGGAACAGAGGAGAGGAGGAGAGGAGAGGAACAGAGGAGTGGAACAGAGGAGAGGAGGAGAGGAGAGGAACAGAGGAGAGGAGGAGAGGAGTGGAACAGAGGAGTGGAGCAGAGGAGTGGAACAGAGGAGTGGAACAGAGGAGAGGAACAGAGGAGTGGAACAGAGGAGTGGAACAGAGGAGTGGAACAGAGGAGTGGAACAGAGGAGTGGAACAGAGGAGTGGAACAGAGGAGAGGAGCAGAACAGAGGAGAGGAGAGTAGCAGAGGAGAGGAGTGGAGGAGAGGAGAGTAGCAGAGGAGTGGAACAGAGGAGTGGAACAGAGGAGAGTAGCAGAACAGAGGAGAGGAGTGGAGGAGAGGAGAGTAGCAGAGGAGTGGAACAGAGGAGAGGAGAGTAGCAGAGGAGAGGAGTGGAGGAGAGAAGAGTAGCAGAGGAGTGGAACAGAGGAGTGGAACAGAGGAGTGGAACAGAGGAGTGGAACAGAGGAGAGGAGCAGAACAGAGGAGAGGAGAGTAGCAGAGGAGAGGAGTGGAGGAGAGGAGAGGAGAGTAGCAGAGGAGTGGAACAGAGGAGTGGAACAGAGGAGAGTAGCAGAACAGAGGAGAGGAGTGGAGGAGAGGAGAGTAACAGAGGAGAGGAGTGGAGGAGAGGAGAGTAGCAGAGGAGTGGAACAGAGGAGTGGAACAGAGGAGAGGAGTGGAGGAGAGGAGAGTAGCAGAGGAGTGGAACAGAGGAGTGGAACAGAGGAGAGTAGCAGAACAGAGGAGAGGAGTGGAGGAGAGGAGAGTAGCAGAGGAGTGGAACAGAGGAGAGGAGCAGAACAGAGGAGAGGAGTGGAGGAGAGGAGAGTAACAGAGGAGAGGAGGAGAGGAGAGTAACAGAGGAGAGGAACAGAACAGAGGAGAGGAGTGGAGGAGAGGAGAGTAACAGAGGAGAGGAACAGAACAGAGGAGAGGAGGAGAGGAGAGTAGCAGAGGAGTGGAACAGAGGAGGGAACAGAGGAGTGGAACAGAGGAGAGTAGCAGAACAGAGGAGAGGAGTGGAGGAGAGGAGAGTAGCAGAGGAGTGGAACAGAGGAGAGGAGAGTAGCAGAGGAGTGGAACAGAGGAGAGGAGAGTAGCAGAACAGAGGAGAGGAGTGGAGGAGAGGAGAGTAGCAGAGGAGTGGAACAGAGGAGAGGAGCAGAACAGAGGAGAGGAGTGGAGGAGAGGAGAGTAACAGAGGAGAGGAGGAGAGGAGAGTAACAGAGGAGAGGAACAGAACAGAGGAGAGGAGTGGAGGAGAGGAGAGTAACAGAGGAGAGGAGGAGAGGAGAGTAACAGAGGAGAGTAACAGAGGAGTGGAACAGAGGAGTGGAACAGAGGAGAGGAGCAGAACAGAGGAGAGGAGTGGAGGAGAGGAGGGGAGGAGAGGAGAGGAGAGTAACAGAGGAGAGTAACAGAGGAGTGGAACAGAGGAGTGGAACAGAGGAGAGGAGGAGAGGAGAGTAACAGATGAGAGTAACAGAGGAGAGGAGCAGAGGAGTGTAACAGAGGAGAGGAGGAGAGGAGAGTAACAGAGGAGAGGAGGAGAGGAGAGTAACAGAGGAGAGGAGAGTAACAGAGGAGAGGAGGAGAGGAGAGTAACAGAGGAGAGGAGGAGAGGAGAGTAACAGAGGAGAGGAACAGAACAGAGGAGAGGAGTGGAGGAGAGGAGAGTAACAGAGGAGAGTAACAGAGGAGAGGAGGAGAGGAGAGTAACAGAGGAGAGTAACAGAGGAGTGGAACAGAGGAGTGGAACAGAGGAGAGGAGCAGAACAGAGGAGAGGAGTGGAGGAGAGGAGGGAGGAGAGGAGAGGAGAGTAACAGAGGAGAGTAACAGAGGAGTGGAACAGAGGAGTGGAACAGAGGAGAGGAGGAGAGGAGAGTAACAGAGGAGAGGAGGAGATGAGAGTAACAGAGGAGAGGAGAGTAACAGAGGAGAGGAGGAGAGGAGAGTAACAGATGAGAGTAACAGAGGAGAGGAGCAGAGGAGTGTAACAGAGGAGAGGAGGAGAGGAGAGTAACAGAGGAGAGGAGGAGAGGAGAGTAACAGAGGAGAGGAGAGTAACAGAGGAGAGGAGGAGAGGAGAGTAACAGAGGAGAGTAACAGAGGAGAGGAGCAGAGGAGAGTAACAGAGGAGAGGAGAGTAACAGAGGAGAGTAATAGAGGAGAGGAGGAGAGGAGAGTAACAGAGGAGAGTAGCAGAGAAGAGGAGGAGAGGAGAGTAACAGAGGAGAGTAACAGAGGAGAGGAGCAGAGGAGAGTAACAGAGGAGAGGAGGAGAGGAGAGTAACAGAGGAGTGGAGCAGAGGAGAGTAACAGAGGAGAGGAGCAGAGGAGAGGAGTGGAGCAGAGGAGAGTAACAGAGGAGAGGAACAGAACAGAGGAGAGGAGGAGAGGAGAGTAGCAGAGGAGTGGAACAGAGGAGTGGAACAGAGGAGAGGAGGAGAGGAGAGTAACAGAGGAGGAGAGAGTAACAGAGGAGAGTAATAGAGGAGAGGAGGAGAGGAGAGTAACAGAGGAGAGGAGAGTAACAGAGGAGAGTAACAGAGGAGAGGAGCAGAGGAGAGTAACAGAGGAGAGGAGCAGAGGAGAGGAGTGGAGCAGAGGAGAGTAACAGAGGAGAGTAACAGAGGAGAGGAGGAGAGGAGAGTAACAGAGGAGAGTAACAGAGGAGAGGAGCAGAGGAGTGTAACAGAGGAGAGGAGGAGAGGAGAGTAACAGAGGAGAGTAACAGAGGAGAGGAGGAGAGGAGAGTAACAGAGGAGAGTAACAGAGGAGAGGAGCAGAGGAGTGTAACAGAGGAGAGGAGGAGAGGAGAGTAACAGAGGAGAGTAACAGAGGAGAGGAGCAGAGGAGTGTAACAGAGGAGAGGAGGAGAGGAGAGTAACAGAGGAGAGTAGAAGAGGAGAGTAACAGAGGAGAGGAGCAGAGGAGTGTAACAGAGGAGTGGAGCAGAGGAGAGTAACAGAGGAGAGGAGGAGAGGAGAGTAACAGAGGAGAGTAACAGAGGAGAGGAGCAGAGGAGTGTAACAGAGGAGAGGAGAGTAACAGAGGAGAGTAACAGAGGAGAGGAGCAGAGGAGTGTAACAGAGGAGAGGAGCAGAGGAGAGTAACAGAGGAGAGTAACAGAGGAGAGGAGGAGAGGAGAGTAACAGAGGAGTGTAGCAGAGGAGAGGAGGAGAGGAGAGTAACAGAGGAGAGTAACAGAGGAGAGGAGCAGAGGAGAGTAACAGAGGAGAGGAGGAGAGGAGAGTAACAGAGGAGAGGAGGAGAGGAGAGTAACAGAGGAGAGTAACAGAGGAGAGGAGCAGAGGAGTGTAACAGAGGAGAGGAGGAGAGGAGAGTAACAGAGGAGAGTAACAGAGGAGAGGAGCAGAGGAGTGTAACAGAGGAGAGGAGGAGAGGAGAGTAACAGAGGAGAGTAACAGAGGAGAGGAGGAGAGTAGAGTAACAGAGGAGAGTAGCAGAGGAGAGGAGGAGAGGAGAGTAACAGAGGAGAGTAACAGAGGAGAGGAGCAGAGGAGAGTAACAGGGGAGAGGAGGAGAGGAGAGTAACAGAGGAGAGTAACAGAGGAGAGTAACAGAGGAGAGGAGCAGAGGAGAGGAGCAGAGGAGTGGAGGAGAGGAGAGTAGCAGAGGAGAGGAGGAGAGGAGAGTAACAGAGGAGAGTAACAGAGGAGAGGAGCAGAGGAGTGGGACAGAGGAGAGTAACAGAGGAGTGGAACAGAGGAGAGTAACAGAGGAGAGGAACAGAGGAGTGGGACAGAGGAGTGGAGGAGAGGAGAGTAACAGAGGAGTGGAACAGAGGAGAGTAACAGAGGAGAGGAACAGAGGAGTGGGACAGAGGAGTGGAGGAGAGGAGAGTAACAGAGGAGTGGAACAGAGGATAGTAACAGAGGAGTGGAGGAGAGGAGTGGAACAGAGGAGTGGAACAGAGGAGTGGAACAGAGGAGAGTAACAGAGGAGTGGAACAGAGGAGAGAGGCAGAGGAGTGGAACAGAGGAGTGGAGGAGAGGAGAGTAGCAGAGGAGAGTAACAGAGGAGTGGAACAGAGGAGAGTAGCAGAGGAGTGGAGGACAGGAGAGTAGCAGAGGAGAGTAACAGAGGAGTGGAACAGAGGAGTGGAACAGAGGAGAGTAGCAGAGGAGAGTAACAGAGGAGTGGAACAGAGGAGAGTAACAGAGGAGTGGAACAGAGGAGTGGAACAGAGGAGAGTAGCAGAGGAGTGGAGGAGAGGAGAGTAGCAGAGGAGTGGAACAGAGGAGTGGAGGAGAGGAGAGTAGCAGAGGAGAGTAGCAGAGGAGTGGAGGACAGGAGAGTAGCAGAGGAGAGTAGCAGAGGAGTGGAACGGAGGAGTGGAGGAGAGGAGAGTAGCAGAGGAGAGTAACAGAGGAGTGGAACAGAGGAGAGTAGCAGAGGAGTGGAGGACAGGAGAGTAGCAGAGGAGAGTAACAGAGGAGAGTAACAGAGGAGTGGAACAGAGGAGTGGAACAGAGGAGAGTAGCAGAGGAGAGTAACAGAGGAGTGGAGGAGAGGAGAGTAGCAGAGGAGAGTAGCAGAGGAGTGGAGGACAGGAGAGTAGCAGAGGAGAGTAACAGAGGAGTGGAACAGAGGAGAGGAGGACAGGAGAGTAGCAGAGGAGTGGAGGACAGGAGAGTAGCAGAGGAGAGTAGCAGAGGAGAGTAACAGAGGAGTGGAACAGAGGAGCGCGTGCGTTTTAAATGTAAAGGCATGCGTTTTAAATTTAAATGCATGTGTTTTAAATGTGTTTTAAATGTAAAGGCATGTGTTTTAAATGTAAATGCATGTGTTTTAAATGTGTTTTAAATGTAAAGGCATGTGTTTTAAATGTAAAGGCATGTGTTTTAAATGTAAAGGCATGTGTTTTAAATGTAAAGGCATGTGGGCATGTGTTTTAAATGTAAAGGCATGTGTTTTAAATGTGTTTTAAATGTAAAGGCATGTGTTTTAAATGTGTTTTAAATGTGTTTTAAATGTAAAGGCATGTGTTTTAAATGTAAAGGCATGTGTTTTAAATGTAAAGGCATGTGTTTTAAATGTAAAGGCATGTGTTTTAAATGTAAAGGCATGTGTTTTAAATGTAAAGGCATGTGTTTTAAATGTGTTTTAAATGTGTTTTAAATGTAAAGGCATGTGTTTTAAATGTAAAGGCATGCATTTTAAATGTGTTTTAAATGTGTTTTAAATGTGTTTTAAATGTAAAGGCATGCATTTTAAATGTGTTTTAAATGTGTTTTAAATGTGTTTTAAATGTAAAGGCATGTGTTTTAAATGTAAAGGCATGTGTTTTAAATGTAAATGCATGTGTTTTAAATGTGTTTTAAATGTAAAGGCATGTGTTTTAAATGTGTTTTAAATGTAAAGGCATGTGTTTTAAATGTAAAGACGTGTGTTTTAAATGTAAAGGCATGTGTTTTAAATGTAAAGGCATGTGTTTTAAATGTAAAGGCATGTGTTTTAAATGTGTTTTAAATGTGTTTTAAATGTAAAGGCATGTGTTTTAAATGTGTTTTAAATGTAAAGGCATGCATTTTAAATGTGTTTTAAATGTGTTTTAAATGTAAAGGCATGTGTTTTAAATGTAAAGACGTGTGTTTTAAATGTAAAGGCATGTGTTTTAAATGTAAAGGCATGTGTTTTAAATGTAAAGGCATGCATTTTAAATGTGTTTTAAATGTAAAGGCATGTGTTTTAAATGTGTTTTAAATGTAAAGACGTGTGTTTTAAATGTAAAGGCATGTGTTTTAAATGTGTTTTAAATGTAAAGAAGTGTGTTTTAAATGTAAAGTCATGTGTTTTAAATGTAAAGAGATGTGTTTTAAATGTAAAGGCATGTGTTTTAAATGTGTTTTAAATGTAAAGACGTGTGTTTTAAATGTAAAGACATGTGTTTTAAATGTAAAGGCATGCGTTTTAAATGTGTTTTAAATGTAAAGACGTGTGTTTTAAATGTAAAGGCATGTGTTTTAAATGTAAAGGCATGTGTTTTAAATGTAAAGGCATGTGTTTTAAATGTAAAGGCATGTGTTTTAAATGTAAAGGCATGTGTTTTAAATGTAAAGGCATGCGTTTTAAATGTGTTTTAAATGTTTAAATATGGCCAATCCTGAGCCAGAGCACATAGCAATACACGCGCACACACACACACACATTACGCACACACACACACACAGCGCAGCTAAAAGACTGTACATAACCTTACACACAGCGTCTCTCACGACACAACACACACAACAAAATACATATTTTTGACACATGCTTCTTCCTCACACTAGCAAACAGTTAACCTGAAACACACACCCACACACAGTCTATGAAACACGGTGACTTTCAGTGTTCCAGTAGCAGAGCTCCCATCCCCTGCAGCAGCAGTAGAGTTAGTACAGATGGACTAGCAGCAGTAGAGTTAGTACAGACGGACTAGCAGCAGTAGAGTTAGTACAGATGGACTAGCAGCAGTAGAGTTAGTACAGACGGACTAGCAGCAGTAGAGTTAGTACAGATGGACTAGCAGCAGTAGAGTTAGTACAGACGGACTAGCAGCAGTAGAGTTAGTACAGACGGACTAGCAACAGTAGAGTTAGTACAGACGGACTAGCAGCAGTCGAGTTAGTACAGACGGACTAGCAGCAGTAGAGTTAGTACAGACGGACTAGCAGCAGTAGAGTTATAGTACAGACGGACTAGCAGCAGTAGAGTTAGTACAGACGGACTAGCAGCAGTCGAGTTAGTACAGACGGACTAGCAGCAGTAGAGTTAGTACAGACGGACTAGCAGCAGTAGAGTTAGTACAGACGGACTAGCAGCAGTAGAGTTAGTACAGACGGACTAGCAGCAGTAGAGTTAGTACAGATGGACTAGCAGCAGTAGAGTTAGTACAGACGGACTAACAGCAGTAGAAATAGTACAGACGGACTAGCAGCAGTAGAGTTATAGTACAGACGGACTAGCAGCAGTAGAGTTAGTACAGACGGACTAGCAGCAGTCGAGTTAGTACAGACGGACTAGCAGCAGTAGAGTTAGTACAGACGGACTAGCAGCAGTAGAGTTAGTACAGACGGACTAGCAGCAGTCGAGTTAGTACAGACGGACTAGCAGCAGTAGAGTTAGTACAGACGGACTAGCAGCAGTAGAGTTAGTACAGACGGACTAGCAGCAGTCGAGTTAGTACAGACGGACTAGCAGCAGTAGAGTTAGTACAGACGGACTAGCAGCAGTAGAGTTAGTACAGACGGACTAGCAGCAGTAGAGTTAGTACAGACGGACTAGCAGCAGTAGAGTTAGTACAGACGGACTAGCAGCAGTCGAGTTAGTACAGACGGACTAGCAGCAGTAGAGTTAGTACAGACGGACTAGCAGCAGTAGAGTTAGTACAGACGGACTAGCAGCAGTAGAGTTAGTACAGACGGACTAGCAGCAGTAGAGTTAGTACAGACGGACTAGCAGCAGTAGAGTTAGTACAGACGGACTAGCAGCAGTAGAGTTAGTACAGACGGACTAGCAGCAGTAGAGTTAGTACAGACGGACTAGCAGCAGTCGAGTTAGTACAGACGGACTAGCAGCAGTAGAGTTAGTACAGACGGACTAGCAGCAGTCGAGTTAGTACAGACGGACTAGCAGCAGTAGAGTTAGTACAGACGGACTAGCAGCAGTAGAGTTAGTACAGACGGACTAGCAGCAGTCGAGTTAGTACAGACGGACTAGCAGCAGTCGAGTTAGTACAGACGGACTAGCAGCAGTAGAGTTAGTACAGACGGACTAGCAGCAGTAGAGTTAGTACAGACGGACTAGCAGCAGTAGAGTTATAGTACAGATGGACTAGCAGCAGTAGAGTTAGTACAGATGGACTAGCAGCAGTAGAGTTATAGTACAGACGGACTAGCAGCAGTAGAGTTAGTACAGACGGACTAGCAGCAGTAGAGTTATAGTACAGACGGACTAGCAGCAGTAGAGTTAGTACAGACGGACTAGCAGCAGTAGAGTTATAGTACAGACGGACTAGCAGCAGTAGAGTTAGTACAGACGGACTAGCAGCAGTAGCGTTAGTACAGACGGACTAGCAGCAGTAGAGTTAGTACAGATGGACTAGCAGCAGTAGAGTTAGTACAGACGGACTAGCAGCAGTAGAGTTAGTACAGACGGACTAGCAGCAGTAGAGTTAGTACAGACGGACTAGCAGCAGTAGAGTTAGTACAGACGGACTAGCAGCAGTAGAGTTAGTACAGACGGACTAGCAGCAGTAGAGTTAGTACAGACGGACTAGCAGCAGTAGAGTTAGTACAGACGGACTAGCAGCAGTAGAGTTAGTACAGACGGACTAGCAGCAGTAGAGTTAGTACAGACGGACTAGCAGCAGTAGAGTTAGTACAGACGGACTAGCAGCAGTAGAGTTAGTACAGACGGACTAGCAGCAGTAGAGTTAGTACAGACGGACTAGCAGCAGTAGAGTTAGTACAGACGGACTAGCAGCAGTAGAGTTAGTACAGACGGACTAGCAGAGAGACTGGAAGGAAGGCTTCTGTCTCCCCTCACCCACGTGTGGACTATGAGACTACAATACTAAACCATGCTGAATGACAGTATATTCTGTGTAGCACATTTGCTACAATTGCATTGCAATGCTTGTCGGTGTATCTAGCCACACACTGAAATGTATGTATGACGCAGCCTTATGAATACACAATAGGATCTTTTCTCACATAATGTATCTTGGTAGAACAGCAAATGAAATCCTTTGAAGAACCCTGCAGCACCAAAGGAGAATGTTTACATTCATATGTGACAATGTATACACCCAACAACCTTCACATGTAGCCCTCACGTGTTTTTGTGTGCTTGACTGTTGGTGCCGGATAGTTGCAGTATGCATAGCTGTATCTCTATCCCAGTCTGTTATGTGTAGCTTCTCTCTCACCTCAAACTCTCTCGGCAGGACATACAGGACAGTAAAGGACAGTTGAGAAGAGGACAGGACAGGAGAGGACAGGATATGAGAGGACATAACAGGAAAGAAGAGGACATGAGAGGACAGGAGAGGAAAGGACAGGAGAGACGAGGAGAAGAGAGGACAGGATAGGAGATAAGAGGATAGAAGAGGACAGGAGAGGATACGAGAGGACAGGAGAGAAGAGGAGAGGACAGGAGAGGATACGAGAGGACAGGAGAGGACAGGATAGGACAGGACAGGAGAGAAGAGGAGAGGACAGGAGAGGAGAGGACATGATAGGAGAGGACAGGATAGGAGAGAAGAGGATAGAAGAGGACAGGAGATGACAGGATAGGAGAGGACAGGATAGGAGAGGACAGGACAGGAGAGAAGAGGAGAGGACATCATAGGAGAGAAGAAGAGGGGATAGGAGAGGACAGGAGAGGACAGGAGCAAAGAGGAGAAGAGAGGACAGGATAGGAGATAAGAGGATAGAAGAGGACAGGAGAGGATACGAGAGGACAGGAGAGGATACGAGAGGACAGGAGAGAAGAGAAGAGGACAGGAGAGGATACGAGAGGACAGGAGAGGATAGGAGAGGACAGGATAGGAGAGGACAGGAGAGAAGAGAAGAGGACATGACAGGAGAGAAGAGGATAGAAGAGGACAGGAGAGGATAGGAGAGGACAGGACAGGATAGGAGAGGACAGGAGAGAAGAGAAGAGGACATGATAGGAGAGAAGAGGACAGGAGAGGATAGGAGAGGACAGGACAGGATAGGAGAGGACAGGAGAGAAGATAAGAGGACATGATAGGAGAGAAGAGGACAGGAGAGGATAGGAGAGGACAGGTCAGGATAGGAGAGGACAGGAGAGGAGAGAAGAGGACATGATAGGAGAGAAGAGGACAGGAGAGAGCTGAAGCATGGTCATGTCATGTGACCAAACACATCTTAATGATAAGCTTCCAACACAACACACTTTGACCTCTCCTGCTATCTGTCTGACACGGCAAATAGATGCTTTTGATTATTACTATAATCATAATAATCCATAGGCTACATTTTTGCTGGTATTCAATA
Organism: Oncorhynchus keta; assembly: GCF_023373465.1. Classification (NCBI taxonomy): domain Eukaryota; kingdom Metazoa; phylum Chordata; class Actinopteri; order Salmoniformes; family Salmonidae; genus Oncorhynchus; species Oncorhynchus keta. The sequence continues at coordinate 13,857,513 of NC_068448.1, read as the reverse complement.
ACACTTCAATAACACCACGACAGATAGCTTGAGCGTTGTTGAGACGTTGAGTGGATGAGACTATGATAAATAAATCAAGTTTTGAAGAATGCCTGATGATACAACAGAAACATTTGACCTCCCCAAAAATATCAAGACGCAGAGGAAAACGACAACAACTCACCCAAAATCATCGTGGCTTTTCCTTCTCTCTGCTCCTATCGTTTAACAGTGCTCCCTCGTTACCCCGTCTCCCCCTTTTCTCCAAAGGGACAATGGCTCCAAATTGTTTTCTTATTTTTTTCACCGCTCGTCTTTCTCTCTCTCTCTCTCTCTCTCTCTCTCTCTCTCTCTCTCTCTCTCTCTCTCTCTCTCTCTCTCTCTCTCTCTCTCTCTCTCTCTCTCTCTCTCTCTCTCTCTCTCTCTCTCTCTCTCTCTCTCTCTCTCTCTCTCTCTCTCTCTCTCTTTTTCTCTCTCTTTTTCTCTCTCTCTTTCTCTCCAGCTGGCAAGTCAGAAAAGCAGAACTAAATGTGAGCGGAGACTGCTGCTACTACCACCTGCTACCACTGCTACCACTGCACACGCTGTCTGTCTGTCCCTCGCTTTGCCTTGCCTTGTGTCCGCCCTCACCAGGTGATTAACAGTATGTGAGGAGGAGGAGGAGGAGGAGGAGGAGGTGTGTGTGTGGGGGGGTAATGCTGGTGCAGTTGTGCTGCCTGTCTGTCTCAGATAAGCCTCGGGGTTGGGGTGCGTCAGAAACAAGAGGGAGGGGGAGCTACTGGCCAAAGTTGAACTACCTAATGACAGAATGAAGTCGAACTCCCCAATCACAGAATGAAAAGCAGCTTCATCTAGATCTTCTACTCCAGAGAAGCCAGAAAATGTGATGGTCTCCAACACAGCTGACAAGCTATATCTGTTCAGTGGGAATATTTCTGAGATGGGAATGCCTTGGTGTCAAACTGGTCTCTCTCTCTCTCTCTGTCTCTCTCTCTCTCTCTCTCTCTCTCTCTCTCTCTCTCTCTCTCTCTCTCTGTCTCTCTCTCTCTCTCTCTCTCTCTCTCTCTCCTCTCTCTCTCTCTCTCTCTCTGTCTCTCTCTCTCCTCTCCTCTCTCTCTCTCTGTCTCTCTCGTCTCTCTCTCTCTCTCTCTCTCTCTCTCTCTCTGTCTCTCTCTCTCTGTGTCTCTCTCTGTCTCTCTCTCCTTATTTTTGGGGTTGTGTATAATCTAAAGGAACCTTACATGTCTGTGCTAAGTGTGCTCTGATTGGTGGCAGCCTCGACCAATGGGAGCAGCAGCAGGCACTTGTCATCATGCAGAGTGTAAGTCATGAAGGAGACAGCACTGGACTAATAATGTATGTGTGTGTCCCACTCTATCTCCGCCCCCACCCCTCTCTCCTCACTCCTCCACCCCCACCCCTCTCTCCTCACTCCTCCGCCCAGTGGAATGAACAGCATGTTTTGTCGGCTTGCGTCCGTCGCTTTCTCTCGTCTTTTAGCGCCCCTGCCCCTCATTCCTCTGTTCTTTGACTCCATGTGATCGATGAACCCTTTTATCCTCTCTTTCTCTCCTTCTCCTCATCCTCCTCTCACTCGTCAACCTATCAGGCTAGGCGTTCTGTCACCCTGCTCTATTGCCATCAAAGGACAGGATTTGGATGGAGGGACAGAAAAAGGGGGAGGATGGGTAAAAAAGAGATGGAATAGAAAGTGACAGAGCAAGGAGGGGCAGAGATTAAACTAAAATGCAAACAGACAGAGGGATGTAGAGATGTGGAGTGACGAGAGGAGAGGACCGGGAGCAACGAGACAGAGAGACAAGAGAGGAGAGGACCGGGAGCAACGAGACAGAGAGACAAGAGAGGAGAAGACTGGGAGCAACGAGACAGAGAGACAAGAGAGGAGAGGACTGGGAGCAACGAGACAGAGAGACAAGAGAGGAGAAGACTGGGAGCAACGAGACAGAGAGACAAGAGAGGAGAGGACCGGGAGCAACGAGACAGAGACAAGAAAGGAGAGGACTGGGAGCAACGAGACAGAGAGGAGAGGAGAGGACTGGGAGCAACGAAACAGAGAGGAGAGGACTGGGAGCAACGAGACAGAGAGGAGAGGACTGGGAGCAACGAGACAGAGAGGAGAGGACTGGGAGCAACGAGACAGAGAGGAGAGGACTGGGAGCAACGAGACAGAGAGGAGAGGACTGGGAGCAACGAGACAGAGAGGAGAGGACTGGGAGCAACGAGACAGAGAGGAGAGGACTGGGAGCAACGAGACAGAGAGGAGAGGACTGGGAGCAACGAGACAGAGAGACAAGAGAGGAGAGGACTGGGAGCAACGAGACAGAGAGACAAGAGAGGAGAGGACCGGGAGCAACGAGACAGAGAGACAAGAGAGGAGAGGACTGGGAGCAACGAGACAGAGAGACAAGAGAGGAGAGGACTGGGAGCAACGAGACAGAGAGACAAGAGAGGAGAGGACTGGGAGCAACGAGACAGAGACAAGAAAGGAGAGGACTGGGAGCAACGAGACAGAGAGACAAGAGAGGAGAAGACTGGGAGCAACGAGACAGAGAGACAAGAGAGGAGAGGACTGGGAGCAACGAGACAGAGAGACAAGAGAGGAGAGGACTGGGAGCAACGAGACAGAGAGACAAGAGAGGAGAGGACTGGGAGCAACGAGACAGAGAGACAAGAGAGGAGAGGACCGGGAGCAACGAGACAGAGAGACAAGAGAGGAGAAGACTGGGAGCAATGAGACAGAGAGACAAGAGAGGAGAGGACTGGGAGCAACGAGACAGAGAGACAAGAGAGGAGAGGACCGGGAGCAACGAGACAGAGACAAGAAAGGAGAGGACTGGGAGCAACGAGACAGAGAGGAGAGGAGAGGACTGGGAGCAACGAAACAGAGAGGAGAGGACTGGGAGCAACGAGACAGAGAGGAGAGGACTGGGAGCAACGAGACAGAGAGGAGAGGACTGGGAGCAACGAGACAGAGAGGAGAGGACTGGGAGCAACGAGACAGAGAGGAGAGGACTGGGAGCAACGAGACAGAGAGGAGAGGACTGGGAGCAACGAGACAGAGAGGAGAGGACTGGGAGCAACGAGACAGAGAGGAGAGGACTGGGAGCAACGAGACAGAGAGACAAGAGAGGAGAGGCAGAGATTAAAACATGCTGCTTGTGGATGAAACAAAACCAAGTCATCTAAATATTCTGTCCTGCTTTGCAGTCTGTCTATGCAGTCTGTCTATGCAGTCTGTCTATGCAGTCTCCCTTAGCTCACAACTTACTCAACAACTGAAACTGAAAGAAGGAGAGTCACGGGCTTGAAGAGAGGGAGAAAGAGCAAGAGAGACCTATTTAGAAGCACAAAGCCATGATGCCATTGAGAAGCGGACTGGCGGTTAAAAAGGGACAGATCAGTCAAAAAGAAGGGCTTAACAAAACTGTCAAAAAATGCATCCCCTTGGGGACAGAGCACACAGTTGCATACACACAGTTGCAAACACACAGTGGCAAACACACAGTTGCAAACACACAGTGGCAAACACACAGTTGCAAACACACAGTTGCAAACACACAGTTGCAAACACACAGTGGCAAACACACAGTGGCAAACACATAGACACACACTGAAACACGTGGCCTAGGGCTAACTAGAGAAACAGAGAGACAAGAGACTTGCCTGCCTGCCTGTCTGTCTTTTATAGTGCCTTGTCTTCTCTTGTCCTCCCTGTCTCAGGCTCTCTCCCTCTCTCCTTGTCTCAGTCTCTCTCTTCCTCTCCTTCCCTCTGTCCCCCTCTCCCTCTTCTCATGTCCTCTCCCTCCCTCTTCTCACGTCCTATCCCCCCTCTACCTCTTCTCATGTCTCTCTCTTCCTCTCCTTCCCTCTCTCCCTCCCCCACTCTCTCCCTCCTTCTCTCCTTGTCTCAGGCTTGGGCAGTGAGTATGAGTCAGAGAGATGTTGGAGTGAATACTAAAGAGTCTGCCGGCATCTCTAATACCTTACTGCTGCACTACACAGCACAAACACACACACCGTTGTATATAAACACACACACAGATTAGGAGCCACACATTTTATATATAAACACACAGCTCATACTCCACCTCAAGGCAAAGACTCTCACGCACACCAGCATCTTTTAACATATGACTAACATACAGTATGTAAGCTTATGTAAATATCCCAACAAACCACTACTACCACACTGAGCCTTACCATGTCAGCTCTAAGCATAGCCTGCTAACGAAACCCCAACATGCAGGTAACTGACTAAATAAAGGAAACCCCAACATAACGTGTCTTAATGGGACGTTGGGTCACCACGAGCCACCAGAACAGCTTCCATGTGCCTTGACGTAGATTCTCCAAGTGTCTGGAACTCTATTGGAGAGAAGAGACACCGTTCTTCCGAGAGAAGTTCCATCATTTGGTGTTTTGTTCGTGGTGGTGGAAAACGCTGTCTTAGGGGCCGTTCCAGATCTTAGGGGCCGCTCCAGATCGTAGGGGCCGTTCCAGATCTTAGGGGCCGTTCCAGATCGTAGGGGCCGTTCCAGATCTTAGGGGCCGTTCCAGATCGTAGGGGCCGTTCCAGATCTTAGGGGCCGTTCCAGATCGTAGGGGCCGTTCCAGATCTTAGGGCCGCTCCAGATCGTAGGGGCCGTTCCAGATCTTAGGGGCCGTTCCAGATCGTAGGGGCCGCTCCAGATCTTAGGGGCCGCTCCAGATCTTAGGGGCCGCTCCAGATCTTAGGGGCCGCTCCAGATCTTAGGGGCCGCTCCAGATCGTAGGGGCCGCTCCAGATCTTAGGGGCCGCTCCAGATCTTAGGGGCCGCTCCAGATCGTAGGGGCCGTTCCAGATCGTAGGGGCCGCTCCAGATCTTAGGGGCCGCTCCAGATCTTAGGGGCCGCTCCAGATCTTAGGGGCCGTTCCAGATCTTAGGGGCCGTTCCAGATCGTAGGGGCCGTTCCAGATCTTAGGGGCCGTTCCAGATCGTAGGGGCCGCTCCAGATCTTAGGGGCCGCTCCAGATCTTAGGGGTCGTTCCAGATCTTAGGGGCCGCTCCAGATCTTAGGGGCCGCTCCAGATCTTAGGGCCGTTCCAGATCTTAGGGGCCGCTCCAGATCTTAGGGGCCGCTCCAGATCTTAGGGCCGTTCCAGATCTTAGGGGCCGCTCCAGATCTTAGGGACCGCTCCAGATCTTAGGGGCCGCTCCAGATCTTAGGGGCCGCTCCAGATCTTAGGGGCCGCTCCAGATCTTAGGGGCCGCTCAGATCTTAGAGAGCGCTCCAGATCTTAGGGGCGCTCCAGATCTTTGGGGCCATTCCAGATCTCAGGGGCCGTTCCAGATCTTAGGGGCCGCCCAGATCTTAGGGGCCGCTCCAGATCTTAGGGGCCGCTCCAGATCTTAGGGGCCGTTCCAGATCGTAGGGGCCGCTCCAGATCTTTGGGGCCACTCCAGAACTTAGGGTTTCTCTATCTGTGACATGCTGCTGTGTGAAAGTACAGTGTGGGAAAATCCATTATCTGCAACAGTTTAAGTTCTGGCCTATAGAGACACAGAGATTGGAAATGGAACTTGATCCCAGCTATGCAATGGGTGTCCATATTGAGATCCCTGGGTCCAGTCTTAGTGAATGTGAGATCTGGCCAGTCAATCTGGCACAAAGATCTGGGCAGTCAATCTGTCCCTTCCTGCAATTCTCAGGATGGCGATTACCTGTCCCTGGCTCTGTCCCGGTGTCTATAACTGCGTCCCGAATGCAGTCCCATTTCCTATATAGTACATTATTTTTGACCAAGGCCCCCATAGGTCCACTATGAAGGGAATATGGTGCCATTTGTGGCAAAGAATCTGTCAGCAGAAGAGGGCAGATAATGTTTCCTCATTAGTACTGTTGCTATCAATAATTCAACTGCAGGTCTTGTTGGGTTCAATGGTCCGGACGCTAATGTGTAGGGGCCTCTCTCTCTCTGTCTGTCTGTCTGTCTGTCTGTCTGTCTGTCTGTCTGTCTGTCTGTCTGTCTGCCTGCCTGCCTGCCTGCCTGCCTGCCTGCCTGCCTGCCTGTCTGTCTGTCTGTCGTGGGCCTGCACAGCTTTAATGGATTTCATGAAGAGGGGGTGAAATGGGAGCATGGGGATCCTATGCACAGTCTGAAAGGATAGGTCCTCAGTCTGAAAGGATAGATCCTCAGTCTGGAAAGGATAGGTCTGAAAGGATAGATCCTCAGTCTGAAAGGATAGGTCCTCAGTCTGGAGTCTGAAAGGGATAGGTCTGAAAGGAGAGGTCTCAGTCTGAAAGGATAGATCCTCAGTCTGAAAGGATAGGTCCTCAGTCTGAAAGGATAGATCTCAGTCTGAAAGGATAGGTCCTCAGTCTGAACGGATAGATCCTCAGTCTGAAAGGATAGATCAGGAGAGGTCCTCAGTCTGAAAGGGATAGATCCAGTCTGAAAGGATAGGTCTCAGTCTGAAAGGATAGGTCCTCAGTCTGAAAGGATAGATCCTCAGTCTGAAAGGATAGGTCCTCAGTCTGAAAGGATAGATCCTCAGTCTGAAAGGATAGGTCCTCAGTCTGAAAGGATAGGTCCTCAGTCTGAAAGGATAGATCCTCAGTCTGAAAGGATAGGTCCTCAGTCTGAAAGGATAGATCCTCAGTCTGAAAGGATAGGTCCTCAGTCTGAAAGGATAGATCCTCAGTCTGAAAGGATAGATCCTCAGTCTGAAAGGATAGATCCTCAGTCTGAAAGGATAGATCCTCAGTCTGAAAGGATAGGTCCTCAGTCTGAAAGGATAGGTCCTCAGTCTGAAAGGATAGATCTTCTGTCTGAAAGGATAGGTCCTCAGTCTGAAAGGATAGGTCCTCAGTCTGAGTAGGTCTCAGTCTGAAAGGATAGGTCCTCAGTCTGAAAGGATAGATCCTCAGTCTGAAAGGATAGATCCTCAGTCTGAAAGGATAGGTCCTCAGTCTGAAAGGATAGGTCCTCAGTCTGAACGGAGGATAGGTCCTCAGTCTGAAAGGATAGGTCCTCAGTCTGAAAGGATAGGTCCTCAGTCTGAAAGGATAGATCCTCAGTCTGAAAGGATAGATCCTCAGTCTGAAAGGATAGGTCCTCAGTCTGAAAGGATAGGTCCTCAGTCTGAAAGGATAGGTCCTCAGTCTGAAAGGATAGGTCCTCAGTCTGAAAGGATAGGTCCTCAGTCTGAAAGGAGAGGTCCTCAGTCTGAAAGGATAGGTCCTCAGTCTGAAAGGATAGGTCCTCAGTCTGAAAGGATAGGTCCTCAGTCTGAAAGGATAGGTCCTCAGTCTGAAAGGATAGGTCCTCAGTCTGAAAGGATAGGTCCTCAGTCTGAAAGGATAGATCCTCAGTCTGAAAGGATAGGTCCTCAGTCTGAAAGGATAGGTCCTCAGTCTGAAAGGATAGGTCTCAATTTGAAGGATAGATCCTCAGTCTGGAAAGGATAGGTCCTCAGTCTGAAAGGATAGGTCCTCAGACTGAACGGAGAGGTCCTCAGTCTGAACGGATAGGTCCTCAGTCTGAAAGGATAGGTCCTCAGTCTGAACGGAGAGGTCCTCAGTCTGAAAGGATAGGTCCTCAGTCTGAAAGGATAGGTCCTCAGTCTGAAAGGATAGGTCCTCAGTGTGAAAGGATAGGTCCTCAGTCTGAAAGGATAGGTCCTCAGTCTGAAAGGAGAGGTCCTCAGACTGAACGGAGAGGTCCTCAGTCTGAACGGATAGGTCCTCAGTCTGAAAGGATAGGTCCTCAGTCTGAAAGGATAGGTCCTCAGTCTGAAAGGAGAGGTCCTCAGACTGAACGGAGAGGTCCTCAGTCTGAACGGATAGGTCCTCAGTCTGAAAGGATAGGTCCTCAGTCTGAAAGGACCCTCAGCAGCTATCCACTGACTAATACTGCCCTCAGAACCTATCCACTGACTAATACTGCCCTCAGCAGCTATCCACTGACTAATAATGCCCTCAGCAGCTATCCACTGACTAATAATGCTCTCAGCAGCTATCCACTGACTAATACTGCCCTCAGCAGCTATCCACTGACTAATATTGCCCTCAGCAGCTATCTACTGACTAATAATGCCCTCAGCAGCTATCCACTCACTAATAATGCCCTCAGCAGCTATCCACTCATACTTTCCTCAGCAGCTATCCACTCACTAATAATGCCCTCAGCAGCTATCCACTGACTAATAATGCCCTCAGCAGATATCCACTGACTAATACTTTCCTCAGCAGCTATCCACTGACTAATAATGCCCTCAGCAGCTATCCACTCACTAGTAATGCCCTCAGCAGCTATCTACTGACTAATAATGCCCTCAGCAGCTATCCACTGACTAATAAGGCCCTCAGCAGCTATCTACTGACTAATAATGCCCTCAGCAGCTATCTACTGACTAATACTGCCCTCAGCAGCTATCCACTGACTAATACTTTCCTCGGCAGCTATCCACTGACTAATAATGACCTCAGCAGCTATCCACTGACTAATAATGCCCTCAGCAGCTATCCACTGACTAATAATGCCCTCAGCAGCTATCTACTGACTAATAATGCCGACAGAACCTATCCACTGACTAATAATGCCCTCAACAACTATCTACTGACTAATAATGCCCTCAGCAGCTATCCACTGACTAATAATGCCCTCAGCAGCTATCCACTGACTAATACTGCCCTCAGCAGCTATCTACTGACTAATAATGCCCTCAGCAGCGATCTACTGACTAATAATGCCGTCAGAACCTATCCACTGACTAATAATGCCCTCAGCAACTATCTACTGCCTAATAATGCCCTCAGCAGCGATCTACTGACTAATAATGCCCTCAGCAGCTATCCACTGACTAATACTACCCTCAGCAGCTATCCACTGACTAATACTACCCTCAGCAGCTATCCACTGACTGATACTACCCTCAGCAGCTATCCACTGACTAATACTACCCTCAGCAGCTATCCACTGACTAATAATGCCCTCAGCAGCTATCCACTGACTAATACTGCCCTCAGCAGCTATCCACTGACGAATAATGCCCTCAGCAGCTATCCACTGACTAATAATGCCCTCAGAACCTATACACTGACAAATAATGCCCTCAGCAGCTATCCCCTGACTAATAATGCCTTCAGCAACTATCCACTGACTAATAATGCCCTCAGCAGCTATCTACTGACGAATACTGCCCTCAGAACCTATCCACTGACTAATACTACCCTCAGAACCTATCCACTGACTAATACTTTCCTCAGCAGCTATCCACTGACTAATAATGCACTCAGCAGCTATCCACTGACTAATAATGCCCTCAGCAGTTATCCACTGACTAATACTGCCCTCAGCAGCTATCCACTGACTAATACTTTCCTCAGCAGCTATCCACTGACTAATAATGCCCTCAGCAGCTATCCACTGACTAATAATGCCCTCAGCAGTTATCCACTGACTAATACTTTCCTCAGCAGCTATCCACTGACTAATAATGCCCTCAGCAGCTATCCACTGACTAATAATGCCCTCAGCAGCTATCCACTGACTAATACTGCCCTCAGCAGCTATCCACTGACTAATACTGCCCTCAGCAGCTATCCACTGACTAATACTTTCCTCAGCAGCTATCCACTGACTAATAATGCCCTCAGCAGCTATCCACTGACTAATAATGCCCTCAGCAACTATCCACTGACTAATACTGCCCTCAGCAGCTATCCACTGACTAATACTTTCCTCAGCAGCTATCCACTGACTAATAATGCCCTCAGCAACTATCCACTGACTAATACTGCCCTCAGCAGCTATCCACTGACTAATACTTTCCTCAGCAGCTATCCACTGACTAATAATGCCCTCAGCAACTATCCACTGACTAATAATGCCCTCAGCAGCTATCCACTGACTAATAATGCCCTCAGCAACTATCCACTGACTAATACTGCCCTCAGCAGCTATCCACTGACTAATACTTTCCTCAGCAGCTATCCACTGACTAATACTGCCCTCAGAAGCTATCCACTGACTAATACTTTCCTCAGCAGCTATCCACTGACTAATAATGCCCTCAGCAGCTATCCACTGACTAATACTGCCCTCAGCAGCTATCCACTGACTAATAATGCCCTCAGCAACTATCCACTGACTAATACTTTCCTCAGCAGCTGTCCACTGACTAATACTGCCCTCAGCAGCTATCCACTGACTAATAATGCCCTCAGCAACTATCCACTGACTAATACTTTCTTCAGCAGCTATCCACTGACTAATAATGCCCTCAGCAGCTATCCACTGACTAATAATGCACTCAGCAGCTATCCACTGACTAATAATGCATTCAGCAGCTATCCACTGACTAATACTTTCCTCAGCAGCTGTCCACTGACTAATACTTTCCTCAGCAGCTATCTACTGACTAATACTTTCCTCAGCAGCTATCCACTGACTAATACTTTCCTCAGCAGCTATCCACTGACTAATAATGCACTCAGCAGCTATCCACTGACTAATAATGCATTCAGCAGCTATCCACTGACTAATACTTTCCTCAGCAGCTATCCACTGACTAATAATGCCCTCAGCAGCTATCCACTGACTAATACTTTCCTCAGCAGCTATCCACTGACTAATAATGCCCTCAGCAGCTATCCACTGACTAATACTTTCCTCAGCAGCTATCCACTGACTAATAATGCCCTCAGCAGCTATCTACTGACTAATAATGCCCTCAGCAGCTATCCACTGACTAATACTTTCCTCAGCAGCTATCCACTGACTAATAATGCCCTCAGCAGCTATCCACTGACTAATAATGCCCTCAGCAGCTATCCACTGACTAATACTTTCCTCAGCAGCTATCCACTGACTAATACTGCCCTCAGCAGCTATCCACTGACTAATACTGCCCTCAGCAGCTATCCACTGACTAATACTGCCCTCAGCAGCTATCCACTGACTAATACTTTCCTCAGCAGCTATCCACTGACTAATAATGCATTCAGCAGCTATCCACTGACTAATAATGCCCTCAGCAGCTATCCACTGACTAATTCTTTCCTCAGCAGCTATCCACTGACTAATACTGCCCTCAGCAGCTATCCACTGACTAATACTTTCCTCAGCAGCTATCCACTGACTAATACTGCCCTCATCAGCTATCCACTGACTAATACTTTCCTCAGCAGCTATCCACTGACTAATAATGCCCTCAGCAGCTATCCACTGACTAATTCTTTCCTCAGCAGCTATCCACTGACTAATAATGCCCTCAGCAGCTATCCACTGACTAATACTGCCCTCAGCAGCTATCCACTGACTAATAATGCCCTCAGCAGCTATCCACTGACTAATTCTTTCCTCAGCAGCTATCCACTGACTAATAATGCCCTCAGCAGCTATCCACTGACTAATAATGCCCTCAGCAGCTATCCACTGACTAATTCTTTCCTCAGCAGCTATCCACTGACTGATAATGCCCTCAGCAGCTATCCACTGACTAATACTTTCCTCAGCAGCTATCCACTGACTAATACTGCCCTCAGCAGCTATCCACTGACTAATACTTTCCTCAGCAGCTATCCACTGACTAATAATGCCCTCAGCAGCTATCCACTGACTAATTCTTTCCTCAGCAGCTATCCACTGACTAATACTGCCCTCAGCAGCTATCCACTGACTAATACTTTCCTCAGCAGCTATCCACTGACTAATAATGCCCTCAGCAGCTATCCACTGACTAATTCTTTCCTCAGCAGCTATCCACTGACTAATAATGCCCTCAGCAGCTATCCACTGACTAATACTGCCCTCAGCAGCTATCCACTGACTAATACTTTCCTCAGCAGCTATCCACTGACTAATTCTTTCCTCAGCAGCTATCCACTGACTAATAATGCATTCAGCAGCTATCCACTGACTAATAATGCCCTCAGCAGCTATCCACTGACTAATTCTTTCCTCAGCAGCTATCCACTGACTAATAATGCCCTCAGCAGCTATCCACTGACTAATTCTTTCCTCAGCAGCTATCCACTGACTAATAATGCCCTCAGCAGCTATCCACTGACTAATAATGCCCTCAGCAGCTATCCACTGACTAATAATGCCCTCAGCAGCTATCCACTGACTAATTCTTTCCTCAGCAGCTATCCACTGACTAATAATGCCCTCAGCAGCTATCCACTGACTAATTCTTTCCTCAGCAGCTATCCACTGACTAATAATGCACTCAGCAGCTATCCACTGACTAATAATGCACTCAGCAGCTATCCACTGACTAATTCTTTCCTCAGCAGCTATCCACTGACTAATAATGCCCTCAGCAGCTATCCACTGACTAATAATGCACTCAGCAGCTATCCACTGACTAATAATGCACTCAGCAGCTATCCACTGACTAATTCTTTCCTCAGCAGCTATCCACTGACTAATAATGCCCTCAGCAGCTATCCACTGACTAATAATGCCCTCAGCAGCTATCCACTGACTAATAATGCACTCAGCAGCTGTCCACTGACTAATACTTTCCTCAGCAGCTATCCACTGACTAATAATGCACTCAGCAGCTGTCCACTGACTAATACTACACTCAGCAGCTATCCACTGACTAATAATGCACTCAGCAGCTATCCACTGACTAATAATGCACTCAGCAGCTATCCACTGACTAATAATGCCCTCAGCAGCTATCCACTGACTAATACTACACTCAGCAGCTATCCACTGACTAATAATGCACTCAGCAGCTATCCACTGACTAATAATGCCCTCAGCAGCTATCCACTGACTAATAATGCCCTCAGCAGCTATCCACTGACTAATACTACACTCAGCAGCTATCCACTGACTAATAATGCACTCAGCAGCTATACACTGACTAATAATGCCCTCAGCAGCTATCCACTGACTAATAATGCCCTCAGCAGCTATCCACTGACTAATAATGCACTCAGCAGCTGTCCACTGACTAATACTTTCCTCAGCAGCTATCCACTGACTAATAATGCACTCAGCAGCTGTCCACTGACTAATACTACACTCAGCAGCTATCCACTGACTAATAATGCACTCAGCAGCTGTCCACTGACTAATACTACACTCAGCAGCTATCCACTGACTAATACTTTCCTCAGCAGCTATCCACTGACTAATTCTTTCCTCAGCAGCTATCCACTGACTAATAATGCACTCAGCAGCTGTCCACTGACTAATACTACACTCAGCAGCTATCCACTGACTAATAATGCCCTCAGCAGCTATCCACTGACTAATAATGCCCTCAGCAGCTATCCACTGACTACTAATGCCCTCAGCAGCTATCTACTGACAAATAATGCCCTCAGAACCTATCCACTGACTAATAATGCCCTCAGCAACTATCAACTGACTAATAATGCCCTCAGCAACTGTCTACTGAATGATAATGCCCTCAGCAACTATCTACTGACTAATACTGCCCTCAGCAGCTATCTACTGACTAATAATGCCCTCAGCAGCTATCCACTGACTAATACTACCCTTAGCAGCTATCCACTGACTAATAATGCCCTCAGCAGCTATCCACTGACTAATACTGCCCTCAGCAGCTATCCACTGATGAATAATGCCCTCAGCAGCTTTCCACTGACTAATAATGCCCCCAGAACCTATCCACTGACTAATACTGCCCTCAGAACCTATCCACTGACTAATACTGCCCTCAGAACCTATCCACTGACTAATACTGCCCTCAGCAGCTATCCACTGACTAATACTGCCCTCAGCAGCTATCCACTGACTAATAATGCCCTCAGCAGATATCCACTGACTAATACTGCCCTCAGCAGCTATCCACTGACTAATAATGCCCTCAGCAGCTATCCACTGACTTATAATGCCCTCAGCAACTATCCACTGACTAATAATGCCCTCAGCAACTATCCACTGACTAATAATGCCCTCAGCAGCTATCCACTGACTAATAATGCCCTCAGTGCGGAAGCTATCCACTGACTAATAATGCCCTCAGCAACTATCCACTGACTAATAATGCCCTCAGCAGCTGTCTCCTGACTAATACTGCCCTCAGCAGCTATCCACTGACTAATACTGCCCTCAGCAGCTATCCACTGACTAATACTGCCCTCAGCAGCTGTCTCCTGACTAATAATGCCCTCAGCAGCTATCCACTGACTAATAATGCCCTCAGCAACTATCCACTGACTAATAATGCCCTCAGCAACTATCCACTGACTAATAATTCCCTCAGCAGCTGTCTCCTGACTAATACTGCCCTCAGCAGCTATCCACTGACTAATACTGCCCTCAGCAGCTATCCACTGACTAATACTGCCCTCAGCAGCTGTCTCCTGACTAATACTGCCCTCAGCAGCTGTCTCCTGACTAATACTGCCCTCAGCAGATATCCACTGACTAATAATGCCCTCAGCAGCTATCCACTGAATAATACTGCCCTCAGCAGCTGTCTCCTGACTAATACTGCCCTCAGCAGCTATCCACTGACTAATAATGCCCTCAGCAGCTATCCACTGACTAATAATGACCTCAGCAGCTATCCACTGACTAATAATGCCCTCAGCAACTATCCACTGACTAATAATGCCCTCAGCAGCTATCCACTGACTAATAATGCCCTCTGCAACTATCCACTGACTAATACTGCCCTCCGCAGCTATCCACTGACTAATAATGCCATCGGCAGCTATCCACTGACTAATAATGCCCTCAGCAACTATCCAATGACTACTAATGCCCTCAGTGCGGAAGCTATCCACTGACTAATAATGCCCTCAGCAACTATCCACTGACAAATAATGCCCTCAGTGCGGAAGCTATCCACTGACTAATAATGACCTCAGCAACTATCCACTGACTAATACTGCCCTCAGCAGCTATCCACTGACTAATAATGCCCTCAGCGCGGAAGCTATCCACTGACTAATAATGCCCTCAGCAACTATCCACTGACTAATAATGCCCTCAGCAACTATCCACTGACTAATAATGCCCTCAGCAGCTATCCACTGAATAATACTGCCCTCAGCAGCTGTCTCCTGACTAATACTGCCCTCAGCAGCTATCCACTGACTAATAATGCCCTCAGCAGCTATCCACTGACTAATAATGACCTCAGCAGCTATCCACTGACTAATAATGCCCTCAGCAACTATCCACTGACTAATAATGCCCTCAGCAGCTATCCACTGACTAATAATGCCCTCTGCAACTATCCACTGACTAATACTGCCCTCAGCAGCTGTCTCCTGACTAATAATGCCCTCAGCAGCTATCCACTGAATAATACTGCCCTCAGCAGCTGTCTCCTGACTAATACTGCCCTCAGCAGCTATCCACTGACTAATAATGCCCTCAGCAGCTATCCACTGACTAATAATGCCCTCAGCAGCTATCCACTGACTAATAATGCCCTCAGCAGCTATCCACTGACTAATACTGCCCCAGCAACTATCCAATGACTACTAATGCCCTCAGTGCGGAAGCTATCCACTGACTAATAATGCCCTCAGCAACTATCCACTGACTAATACTGCCCTCAGCAACTATCCACTGACTAATAATGACCTCAGCAGCTATCCACTGACTAATAATGCCCTCAGCAACTATCCACTGACTAATAATGCCCTCAGCAGCTATCCACTGACTAATAATGCACTCAGCAGCTGTCCACTGACTAATACTTTCCTCAGCAGCTATCCACTGACTAATAATGCACTCAGCAGCTGTCCACTGACTAATACTACACTCAGCAGCTATCCACTGACTAATAATGCACTCAGCAGCTGTCCACTGACTAATACTACACTCAGCAGCTATCCACTGACTAATACTTTCCTCAGCAGCTATCCACTGACTAATTCTTTCCTCAGCAGCTATCCACTGACTAATAATGCACTCAGCAGCTGTCCACTGACTAATACTACACTCAGCAGCTATCCACTGACTAATAATGCCCTCAGCAGCTATCCACTGACTAATAATGCCCTCAGCAGCTATCCACTGACTACTAATGCCCTCAGCAGCTATCTACTGACAAATAATGCCGTCAGAACCTATCCACTGACTAATAATGCCCTCAGCAACTATCAACTGACTAATAATGCCCTCAGCAACTGTCTACTGAATGATAATGCCCTCAGCAACTATCTACTGACTAATACTGCCCTCAGCAGCTATCTACTGACTAATAATGCCCTCAGCAGCTATCCACTGACTAATACTACCCTTAGCAGCTATCCACTGACTAATAATGCCCTCAGCAGCTATCCACTGACTAATACTGCCCTCAGCAGCTATCCGCTGATGAATAATGCCCTCAGCAGCTTTCCACTGACTAATAATGCCCCCAGAACCTATCCACTGACTAATACTGCCCTCAGAACCTATCCACTGACTAATACTGCCCTCAGAACCTATCCACTGACTAATACTGCCCTCAGCAGCTATCCACTGACTAATACTGCCCTCAGCAGCTATCCACTGACTAATAATGCCCTCAGCAGATATCCACTGACTAATACTGCCCTCAGCAGCTATCCACTGACTAATAATGCCCTCAGCAGCTATCCACTGACTTATAATGCCCTCAGCAACTATCCACTGACTAATAATGCCCTCAGCAACTATCCACTGACTAATAATGCCCTCAGCAGCTATCCACTGACTAATAATGCCCTCAGTGCGGAAGCTATCCACTGACTAATAATGCCCTCAGCACCATCCACTGACTAATAATGCCCTCAGCAGCTGTCTCCTGACTAATACTGCCCTCAGCAGCTATCCACTGACTAATACTGCCCTCAGCAGCTATCCACTGACTAATACTGCCCTCAGCAGCTGTCTCCTGACTAATAATGCCCTCAGCAGCTATCCACTGACTAATAATGCCCTCAGCAACTATCCACTGACTAATAATGCCCTCAGCAACTATCCACTGACTAATAATTCCCTCAGCAGCTGTCTCCTGACTAATACTGCCCTCAGCAGCTATCCACTGACTAATACTGCCCTCAGCAGCTATCCACTGACTAATACTGCCCTCAGCAGCTGTCTCCTGACTAATACTGCCCTCAGCAGCTGTCTCCTGACTAATACTGCCCTCAGCAGCTATCCACTGACTAATACTGCCCTCAGCAGCTATCCACTGACTAATAATGCCCTCAGCAGCTGTCTCCTGACTAATACTGCCCTCAGCAGCTATCCACTGACTAATACTGCCCTCAGCAGCTATCCACTGACTAATAATGACCTCAGCAGCTATCCACTGACTAATAATGCCCTCAGCAGCTATCCACTGACTAATAATGCCCTCAGCAACTATCCACTGACTAATAATGCCCTCAGCAGCTATCCACTGACTAATAATGCCCTCTGCAACTATCCACTGACTAATACTGCCCTCCGCAGCTATCCACTGACTAATAATGCCATCGGCAGCTATCCACTGACTAATAATGCCCTCAGCAACTATCCAATGACTACTAATGCCCTCAGTGCGGAAGCTATCCACTGACTTATAATGCCCTCAGCAGCTATCCACTGACTAATACTGCCCTCAGCAGCTATCCACTGACTAATAATGCCCTCAGCAGCTATCCACTGACTAATACTGCCCTCAGCAGCTATCCACTGACTAATAATGCCCTCAGCAGCTATCCACTGACTAATAATGCCCTCAGCAGCTATCCACTGACTAATAATGACCTCAGCAGCTATCCACTGACTAATAATGCCCTCAGCAACTATCCACTGACTAATAATGCCCTCAGCAGCTATCCACTGACTAATAATGCCATCGGCAGCTATCCACTGACTAATAATGCCCTCAGCAACTATCCACTGACTAATAATGCCCTCAGCAGCTATCCACTGACTAATAATGCCATCGGCAGCTATCCACTGACTAATAATGCCCTCAGCAACTATCCACTGACTAATAATGCCCTCAGCAGCTATCCACTGACTAATAATGCCCTCTGCAACTATCCACTGACTAATACTGCCCTCCGCAGCTATCCACTGACTAATAATGCCATCGGCAGCTATCCACTGACTAATAATGCCCTCAGCAACTATCCAATGACTACTAATGCCCTCAGTGCGGAAGCTATCCACTGACTAATAATGACCTCAGCAGCTATCCACTGACTAATAATGCCCTCAGCAACTATCCACTGACTAATACTGCCCTCAGCAGCTATCCACTGACTAATAATGCCCTCAGCAGCTATCCACTGACTAATAATGCCCTCAGCAACTATCCACTGACTAATAAAGCCCTCAGTGCGGAAGCTATCCACTGACTAATAATGCCCTCAGCAACTATCCACTGACTAATACTGCCCTCAGCAGCTATCCACTGACTAATACTGCCCTCAGCAGCTATCCACTGACGTATAATGCCCTCATCAACTATCCACTGACTAATAATGCCCTCAGCAGCTATCCACTGACTAATAATGCCCTCATCAACTATCCACTGACTAATAATGCCCTCAGCAGCTATCCACTGACTAATAATGCCCTTAGCAGCTATCCACTGACAAATAATGCCCTCAGTGCGGAAGCTATCCACTGACTAATAATGACCTCAGCAGCTATCCACTAACTAATAATGCCCTTAGCAGCTATCCACTGACTAATACTGCCCTCAGCAGCTATCCACTGACTAATAATGCCCTCAGCAGCTATCCACTGACTAATAATGCTCTCAGCAGCTATCCACTGACTAATAATGCCCTCAGCAGCTATCCACTGACTAATAATGCCCTCAGCAGCTATCCACTGACTAATAATGCCCTCAGCAACTATCCACTGACTAATAATGCCCTCAGCAGCTATCCACTGACTAATAATGCCCTTAGCAGCTATCCACTGACAAATAATGCCCTCAGTGCGGAAGCTATCCACTGACTAATAATGCTCTCAGCAGCTATCCACTGACTAATAATGCCCTCAGCAGCTATCCACTGACTAATACTGCCCTCAGCAGCTATCCACTGACTAATAATGCCCTCAGCAGCTATCCACTGACTAATACTGCCCTCAGCAGCTATCCACTGACTAATACTGCCCTCAGCAGCTATCCACTGACTAATAATGCCCTCAGCAGCTATCCACTGACTAATAATGCCCTCAGCAGCTATCCACTGACTAATACTGCCCTCAGCAGCTATCCACTGACTAATAATGCCCTCAGCAGCTATCCACTGACTAATACTGCCCTCAGCAGCTATCCACTGACTAATACTGCCCTCAGCAGCTATCCACTGACTAATACTGCCCTCAGCAGCTATCCACTGACTAATACTGCCCTCAGCAGCTATCCACTGACTAATACTGCCCTCAGCAGCTATCCACTGACTAATACTGCCCTCAGCAGCTGTCTCCTGACTAATACTGCCCTCAGCAGCTATCCACTGACTAATACTGCCCTCAGCAGCTATCCACTGACTAATACTGCCCTCAGCAGCTTTCTCCTGACTAATACTGCCCTCAGCAGCTATCCACTGACTAATAATGCCCTCAGCAGCTATCCACTGACTAATAATGACCTCAGCAGCTATCCACTGACTAATAATGCCCTCAGCAACTATCCACTGACTAATAATGCCCTCAGCAGCTATCCACTGACTAATAATGCCCTCTGCAACTATCCACTGACTAATACTGCCCTCCGCAGCTATCCACTGACTAATAATGCCATTGGCAGCTATCCACTGACTAATAATGCCCTCAGCAGCTATCCACTGACTAATAATGCCATCGGCAGCTATCCACTGACAAATAATGCCCTCAGTGCGGAAGCTATCCACTGACTAATAATGCCCTCAGCAACTATCCACTGACTAATAATGCCCTCAGCAACTATCCACTGACAAATAATGCCCTCAGTGCGGAAGCTATCCACTGACTAATAATGACCTCAGCAGCTATCCACTGACTAATAATGTCCTCAGCAGCTATCCACTGACTAATAATGCCCCCAGCAACTATCCACTGACTAATACTGCCCTCAGCAGCTATCCACTGACTAATACTGACCTCAGCAGCTATCCACTGACTAATAATGACCTCAGCAGCTATCCACTGACTAATAATGTCCTCAGCAGCTATCCACTGACTAATAATGCCCTAAGCAACTATCCACTGACTAATACTGCCCTCAGCAGCTATGCACTGACTAATACTGCCCTCAGCAGCTATCCACTGACTAATAATGCCCTCAGCAACTATCCACTGACTAATAATGACCTCAGCAGCTATCCACTAACTAATAATGCCCTCATCAACTATCCACTGACTAATAATGCCCTCAGCAGCTATCCACTGACAAATAATGCCCTCAGCAACTATCCACTGACTAATACTGCCCTCAGCAGCTATCCACTGACTAATACTGCCTTCAGCAGCTATCCACTGACTAATACTGCCCTCAGCAGATATCCACTGACCAATACTGACCTCAGCAACTATCCACTGACTAATAATGCCCTCAGCAACTATCCACTTACTAATAATGCCCTCAGTGCGGAAGCTATCCACTGACTAATAATGCCCTCAGCAACTATCCACTGACTAATACTGCCCTCAGCAGCTATCCAATGACTACTAATGCCCTCAGTGCGGAAGCTATCCACTGACTTATAATGCCCTCAGCAGCTATCCACTGACTAATACTGCCCTCAGCAGCTATCCACTGACTAATAATGCCCTCAGCAACTATCCACTGACTAATACTGCCCTCAGCAGCTCTCCACTGACTAATAATGCCCTCAGCAGCTATCCACTGACTAATAATGCCCTCAGCAGCTATCCACTGACTAATAATGACCTCAGCAGCTATCCACTGACTAATAATGCCCTCAGCAACTATCCACTGACTAATAATGCCCTCAGCAGCTATCCACTGACTAATAATGCCATCGGCAGCTATCCACTGACTAATAATGCCCTCAGCACCTATCCACTGACTAATAATGCCCTCAGCAGCTATCCACTGACTAATAATGCCATCGGCAGCTATCCACTGACTAATAATGCCCTCAGCAGCTATCCACTGACTAATAATGCCCTCAGCAGCTATCCACTGACTAATAATGCCCTCAGCAACATCCACTGACTAATACTGCCCTCCGCAGCTATCCACTGACTAATAATGCCATCGGCAGCTATCCACTGACTAATAATGCCCTCAGCAACTATCCACTGACTAATAAAGCCCTCAGTGCGGAAGCTATCCACTGACTAATAATGCCCTCAGCAACTATCCACTGACTAATACTGCCCTCAGCAGCTATCCACTGACTAATACTGCCCTCAGCAGCTATCCACTGACTAATACTGCCCTCAGCAGCTATCCACTGACTAATACTGCCCTCAGCAGCTATCCACTGACGTATAATGCCCTCATCAACTATCCACTGACTAATAATGCCCTCAGCAGCTATCCACTGACTAATAATGCCCTTAGCAGCTATCCACTGACAAATAATGCCCTCAGTGCGGAAGCTATCCACTGACTAATAATGACCTCAGCAGCTATCCACTAACTAATAATGCCCTTAGCAGCTATCCACTGACTAATACTGCCCTCAGCAGCTATCCACTGACTAATAATGCCCTCAGCAGCTATCCACTGACTAATAATGCTCTCAGCAGCTATCCACTGACTAATAATGCCCTCAGCAGCTATCCACTGACTAATAATGCCCTCAGCAGCTATCCACTGACGTATAATGCCCTCATCAACTATCCACTGACTAATAATGCCCTCAGCAGCTATCCACTGACTAATAATGCCCTTAGCAGCTATCCACTGACAAATAATGCCCTCAGTGCGGAAGCTATCCACTGACTAATAATGCTCTCAGCAGCTATCCACTGACTAATAATGCCCTCAGCAGCTATCCACTGACTAATACTGCCCTCAGCAGCTATCCACTGACTAATAATGCCCTCAGCAACTATCCACTGACTAATACTGCCCTCAGCAGCTATCCACTGACTAATACTGCCCTCAGCAGCTATCCACTGACTAATAATGCCCTCAGCAGCTATCCACTGACTAATAATGCCCTCAGCAGCTATCCACTGACTAATACTGCCCTCAGCAGCTATCCACTGACTAATAATGCCCTCAGCAGCTATCCACTGACTAATACTGCCCTCAGCAGCTATCCACTGACTAATACTGCCCTCAGCAGCTATCCACTGACTAATACTGCCCTCAGCAGCTATCCACTGACTAATACTGCCCTCAGCAGCTATCCACTGACTAATACTGCCCTCAGCAGCTGTCTCCTGACTAATACTGCCCTCAGCAGCTGTCTCCTGACTAATACTGCCCTCAGCAGCTATCCACTGACTAATACTGCCCTCAGCAGCTATCCACTGACTAATACTGCCCTCAGCAGCTGTCTCCTGACTAATACTGCCCTCAGCAGCTATCCACTGACTAATACTGCCCTCAGCAGCTATCCACTGACTAATAATGACCTCAGCAGCTATCCACTGACTAATAATGCCCTCAGCAACTATCCACTGACTAATAATGCCCTCAGCAGCTATCCACTGACTAATAATGCCCTCTGCAACTATCCACTGACTAATACTGCCCTCCGCAGCTATCCACTGACTAATAATGCCATTGGCAGCTATCCACTGACTAATAATGCCCTCAGCAGCTATCCACTGACTAATAATGCCATCGGCAGCTATCCACTGACAAATAATGCCCTCAGTGCGGAAGCTATCCACTGACTAATAATGCCCTCAGCAACTATCCACTGACTAATAATGCCCTCAGCAACTATCCACTGACAAATAATGCCCTGAGTGCGGAAGCTATCCACTGACTAATAATGACCTCAGCAGCTATCCACTGACTAATAATGTCCTCAGCAGCTATCCACTGACTAATAATGCCCCCAGCAACTATCCACTGACTAATACTGCCCTCAGCAGCTATCCACTGACTAATACTGACCTCAGCAGCTATCCACTGACTAATAATGACCTCAGCAGCTATCCACTGACTAATAATGTCCTCAGCAGCTATCCACTGACTAATAATGCCTAAGCAACTATCCACTGACTAATACTGCCCTCGGCAGCTATGCACTGACTAATACTGCCCTCAGCAGCTATCCACTGACTAATAATGCCCTCAGCAACTATCCACTGACTAATAATGACCTCAGCAGCTATCCACTAACTAATACTGCACTCAGCAGCTATCCACTGACTAATAATGCCCTCAGCAGCTATCCACTGACTAATAATGCCCTCAGCAACTATCCACTGACTAATACTGCCCTCAGCAGCTATCCACTGACTAATACTGCCTTCAGCAGCTATCCACTGACGAATACTGCCCTCAGCAGCTATCCACTGACTAATACTGCCCTCAGCAGATATCCACTGACCAATACTGCCCTCAGCAACTATCCACTGACTAATAATGCCCTCAGCAACTATCCACTTACTAATAATGCCCTCAGTGCGGAAGTTATCCACTGACTAATAATGCCCTCAGCAACTATCCACTGACTAATACTGCCCTCAGCAGCTATCCACTGACTAATAATGCCCTCAGTGCGGAAGCTATCCACTGACTAATAATGCCCTCAGCAACTATCCACTGACTAATAATGCCCTCAGCAACTATCCACTGACTAATAATGCCCTCAGCAGCTATCCACTGAATAATACTGCCCTCAGCAGCTGTCTCCTGACTAATACTGCCCTCAGCAGCTATCCACTGACTAATAATGCCATCGGCAGCTATCCACTGACTAATAATGCCCTCAGCAACTATCCAATGACTACTAATGCCCTCAGTGCGGAAGCTATCCACTGACTAATAATGCCCTCAGCAACTATCCACTGACAAATAATGCCCTCAGTGCGGAAGCTATCCACTGACTAATAATGACCTCAGCAGCTATCCACTGACTAATAATGTCCTCAGCAGCTATCCACTGACTAATAATGCCCTCAGCAACTATCCACTGACTAATACTGCCCTCAGCAGCTATCCACTGACTAATACTGACCTCAGCAGCTATCCACTGACTAATAATGACCTCAGCAGCTATCCACTGACTAATAATGTCCTCAGCAGCTATCCACTGACTAATAATGCCCTAAGCAACTATCCACTGACTAATACTGCCCTCAGCAGCTATGCACTGACTAATACTGCC
Source organism: Oncorhynchus keta (assembly GCF_023373465.1). NCBI lineage: Eukaryota > Metazoa > Chordata > Actinopteri > Salmoniformes > Salmonidae > Oncorhynchus > Oncorhynchus keta. Next base: position 13,833,303 of record NC_068448.1, on the reverse strand, counting down.
CTCAGCAGCTATCCACTGACTAATAATGCCCTCAGCAACTATCCACTGACTAATAATGACCTCAGCAGCTATCCACTGACTAATACTGCCCTCAGCTGCTATCCACTGACTAATAATGCCCTCAGCAGCTATCCACTGACTAATACTGCCCTCAGCAGCTATCCACTGACTAATACTGCCATCAGCAGCTATCCACTGACTAATACTGCCCTCAGCAGCTATCCACTGACTAATACTGCCCTCAGCAGCTATCCACTGACTAATAATGCCCTCAGCAGCTATCCACTGACTAATAATGCCCTCAGCAGCTATCCACTGACTAATACTGCCCTCAGCAGCTATCCACTGACTAATAATGCCCTCAGCAACTATCCACTGACTAATACTGCCCTCAGCAGCTATCCACTGACTAATACTGCCCTCAGCAGCTATCCACTGACTAATACTGCCCTCAGCAGCTATCCACTGACTAATACTGCCCTCAGCAGCTATCCACTGACTAATACTGCCTTCAGCAGCTATCCACTGACTAATACTGCCCTCAGCAGCTATCCACTGACTAATAATGCCCTCAGCAACTATCCACTGACTAATACTGCCCTCAGCAGCTATCCACTGACTAATAATGCCCTCAGTGCGGAAGCTATCCACTGACTAATAATGCCCTCAGCAACTATCCACTGACTAATAATGCCCTCAGCAACTATCCACTGACTAATAATGCCCTCAGCAGCTATCCACTGAATAATACTGCCCTCAGCAGCTGTCTCCTGACTAATACTGCCCTCAGCAGCTATCCACTGACTAATAATGCCCTCAGCAACTATCCACTGACAAATAATGCCCTCAGTGCGGAAGCTATCCACTGACTAATAATGACCTCAGCAGCTATCCACTGACTAATAATGTCCTCAGCAGCTATCCACTGACTAATAATGCCCTCAGCAACTATCCACTGACTAATACTGCCCTCAGCAGCTATCCACTGACTAATACTGCCCTCAGCAGCTATCCACTGACTAATACTGCCCTCAGCAGCTATCCACTGACTAATAATGACCTCAGCAGCTATCCACTGACTAATAATGCCCTCAGCAACTATCCACTGACTAATACTGCCCTCAGCAGCTATCCACTGACTAATAATGCCCTCAGCAGCTATCCACTGACTAATAATGCCCTCAGCAACTATCCACTGACTAATAAAGCCCTCAGTGCGGAAGCTATCCACTGACTAATAATGCCCTCAGCAACTATCCACTGACTAATACTGCCCTCAGCAGCTATCCACTGACGTATAATGCCCTCATCAACTATCCACTGACTAATAATGCCCTCAGCAGCTATCCACTGACTAATAATGACCTCAGCAGCTATCCACTAACTAATAATGCCCTTAGCAGCTATCCACTGACTAATACTGCCCTCAGCAGCTATCCACTGACTAATAATGCCCTCAGCAGCTATCCACTGACTAATAATGCTCTCAGCAGCTATCCACTGACTAATAATGCCCTCAGCAGCTATCCACTGACTAATACTGCCCTCAGCAGCTATCCACTGACGTATAATGCCCTCAGCAGCTATCCACTGACGTATAATGCCCTCATCAACTATCCACTGACTAATAATGCCCTCAGCAGCTATCCACTGACTAATAATGCCCTTAGCAGCTATCCACTGACAAATAATGCCCTCAGTGCGGAAGCTATCCACTGACTAATAATGCTCTCAGCAGCTATCCACTGACTAATAATGCCCTCAGCAGCTATCCACTGACTAATACTGCCCTCAGCAGCTATCCACTGACTAATACTGCCCTCAGCAGCTATCCACTGACTAATACTGCCCTCAGCAGCTATCCACTGACTAATAATGCCCTCAGCAGCTATCCACTGACTAATACTGCCCTCAGCAGCTATCCACTGACTAATAATGCCCTCAGCAGCTATCCACTGACTAATAATGCCCTCAGCAGCTATCCACTGACTAATAATGCTCTCAGCAGCTATCCACTGACTAATAATGCCCTCAGCAGCTATCCACTGACTAATACTGCCCTCAGCAGCTATCCACTGACTAATAATGCCCTCAGCAACTATCCACTGACTAATACTGCCCTCAGCAGCTATCCACTGACTAATACTGCCCTCAGCAGCTATCCACTGACTAATACTGCCCTCAGCAGCTATCCACTGACTAATACTGCCCTCAGCAACTATCCACTGACTAATAATGCCCTCAGCAACTATCCACTGACTAATAATGCCCTCAGCAACTATCCACTGACTAATAATGCCCTCAGCAGCTATCCACTGACTAATAATGCCCTCAGCAACTATCCACTGACTAATACTGCCCTCAGCAGCTATCCACTGACTAATAATGCCCTCAGCAGCTATCCACTGACTAATAATGCCCTCAGCAACTATCCACTGACTAATAAAGCCCTCAGTGCGGAAGCTATCCACTGACTAATAATGCCCTCAGCAACTATCCACTGACTAATACTGCCCTCAGCAGCTATCCACTGACTAATACTGCCCTCAGCAGCTATCCACTGACGTATAATGCCCTCAGCAGCTATCCACTGACTAATAATGCCCTCAGCAGCTATCCACTGACTAATAATGCCCTCATCAACTATCCACTGACTAATAATACCTCAGCAGCTATCCACTGACTAATAATGCCCTTAGCAGCTATCCACTGACAAATAATGCCCTCAGTGCGGAAGCTATCCACTGACTAATAATGACCTCAGCAGCTATCCACTAACTAATAATGCCCTTAGCAGCTATCCACTGACTAATACTGCCCTCAGCAGCTATCCACTGACTAATAATGCCCTCAGCAGCTATCCACTGACTAATAATGCTCTCAGCAGCTATCCACTGACTAATAATGCCCTCAGCAGCTATCCACTGACTAATAATGCCCTCAGCAGCTATCCACTGACTAATACTGCCCTCAGCAGCTATCCACTGACTAATAATGCCCTCAGCAGCTATCCACTGACTAATACTGCCCTCAGCAGCTATCCACTGACTAATAATGCCCTCAGCAGCTATCCACTGACTAATAATGCCCTCAGCAGCTATCCACTGACTAATACTGCCCTCAGCAGCTATCCACTGACTAATAATGCCCTCAGCAGCTATCCACTGACTAATACTGCCCTCAGCAGCTATCCACTGACTAATAATGCCCTCAGCAGCTATCCACTGACTAATAATTCCCTCAGCAGCTATCCACTGACTAATACTGCCCTCAGCAGCTATCCACTGACTAATACTGCCCTCAGCAGCTATCCACTGACTAATAATGCACTCAGCAGCTATCCACTGACTAATAATGCCCTCAGTGCGGAAGCTATCCACTGACTAATAATGCCCTCAGCAGCTATCCACTGACTAATACTGCCCTCAGCAGCTATCCACTGACTAATAATGCCCTCAGCAGCTATCCACTGACTAATACTGCCATCAGCAGCTATCCACTGACTAATAATGCCCTCAGCAGCTATCCACTGACTAATAATGCCCTCAGCAGCTATCCACTGACTAATAATGCCCTCAGCAGCTATCCACTGACTAATAATGCCCTCAGCAGCTATCCACTGACTAATGATGCCCTCAGCAGCTTTCCACTGACTAATAATGACCTCGGCAGCTATCCACTGACTAATAATGCCCTCAGCAGCTATCCACTGACTAATAACGCCCTCAGCAGCTATCCACTGACTAATACTGCCCTCAGCAGCTATCCACTGACTAATACTGCAATCAGCAGCTATCCACTGACTAATACTGCCCTCAGTGCGGAAGATATCCACTGACTAATAATGCCCTCAGCAGCTATCCACTGACTAATACTGCCCTCAGCACCTATCCACGGACTAATACTGCCCTCAGTGCGGAAGCTATCCACTGACTAATAATGCCCTCAGCAGCTATCCACCGACTAATAATGCCCTCAGTGCGGAAGCTATCCACTGACTAATAATGCCCTCAGCAGCTATCCACTGACTAATACTGCCCTCAGCAGCTATCCACTGACTAATAATGCCCCCAGCAGCTATCCACTGACTAATACTGCCCTCAGTGCGGAAGCTATCCACTGACTAATAATGCCCTCAGCAGCTATCCACTGACTAATAATGCCCTCAACAACTATCCACTGACTAATAATGCCCTCAGCAGCTATCCACTGACTAATAATGCCCTCAGCAGCTATCCACTGACTAATACTGCCCTCAGTGTGGAAGCTATCCACTGACTAATAATGCCTTCAGCAGCTATCCACTGACTAATAATGCCCTCAGCAACTATCCACTGACTTATAATGCCCTCAGCAGCTATCCACTGACTAATAATGCCCTCAGCAGCTATCCACTGACTAATAATGCCCTCAGCAGCTATCCACTGACTTATAATGCCCTCAGCAGCTATCCACTGACTAATAATGCCCTCAGCAGCTATCCACTGACTAATACTGCCCTCAGCAGCTATCCACTAACTAATAATGCCCTCAGCAGCTATCCACTGACTAATAATGCCCTCAGCAGCTATCCACTGACTAATAATGCCCTCAGCAGCTATCCACTGACTAATAATGCCCTCAGCAGCTATCCACTGACTAATAATGCCCTCAGCAGCTATCCACTGACTAATAATGCCCTCAGCAGCTATCCACTGACTAATAATGCCCTCAGCAGCTATCCACTGACTAATAATGCCCTCAGCAGCTATCCACTGACTAAAAATGCCCTCAGCAGCTATCCACTGACTTATAATGCCCTCAGCAGCTATCCACTGACTAATAATGCCCTCAGCAGCTATCCACTGACTAATACTGCCCTCAGCAACTATCCACTGACTAATAATGACCTCAGCAGCTATCCACTGACTAATAATGCCCTCAGCAGCTATCCACTGACTAATAATGCCCTCAGCAGCTATCCACTGACTTATAATGCCCTCAGCAGCTATCCACTGACTAATAATGCCTTCAGCAGCTATCCACTGACTAATAATGCCCTCAGCAGCTATCCACTGACTAATAATGCCCTCAGCAGCTATCCACTGACTAATAATGCCCTCAGTGCGGAAGCTATCCACTGACTAATAATGCCTTCAGCAGCTATCCACTGAATGATAATGCCCTCAGCAGCTATCCACTGACTAATAATGCCTTCAGCAGCTATCCACTGACTAATAATGACCTCAGCAGCTATCCACTGACTAATAATGCCCTCAGCAGCTATCCACTGACTAATAATGCCCTCAGCAGCTATCCACTGACTAATAATGCCCTCAGCAGCTATCCACTGACTAATAATGCCCTCAGCAGCTATCCACTGACTAATAATGCCCTCAGCAGCTATCCACTGACTAATAATGCCTTCAGCAGCTATCCACTGACTTATAATGCCCTCAGCAGCTATCCACTGACTAATAATGCCCTCAGCAGCTATCCACTGACTAATAATGCCCTCAGCAGCTATCCACTGACTAATAATGCCCTCAGCAGCTATCCACTGACTAATAATGCCTTCAGCAGCTATCCACTGACTTATAATGCCCTCAGCAGCTATCCACTGACTAATAATGCCCTCAGCAGCTATCCACTGACTAATAATGCCCTCAGCAGCTATCCACTGACTAATAATGCCCTCAGCAACTATCCACTGACTAATAATGCCCTCAGCAACTATCCACTGACTAATAATGCCCTCAGCAACTATCCACTGACTAATAATGCCCTCAGCAGCTATCCACTGACTAATACTGCCCTCAGCAGCTATCCACTGACTAATACTGCCCTCAGCAACTATCCACTGACTAATAATGCCCTCAGCAGCTATCCACTGACTAATACTGCCCTCAGCAGCTATCCACTGACTAATACTGCCCTCAGCAGCTATCCACTGACTAATACTGCCCTCAGCAGCTATCCACTGACTAATAATGCCTTCAGCAGCTATCCACTGACTAATAATGCCCTCAGCAACTATCTACTGACTAATAATGCCTTCAGCAGCTATCCACTGACTAATAATGCCCTCAGCAGCTATCCACTGACTAATAATGCCCTCAGCAGCTATCCACTGACTAATGATGCCCTCAGCAGCTTTCCACTGACTAATAATGACCTCAGCAGCTATCCACTGACAGTGGATAGCTGCACTCAGCAGCTATCCACTGACTAATAATGCTCTCAGTGCGGAAGCTATCCACTGACTAATAATGCCCTCAGCAGCTATCCACTGACTAATACTGCCCTCAGCAGCTATCCACTGACTAATAATGCCCTCAGCAGCTATCCACTGACTAATACTGCCATCAGCAGCTATCCACTGACTAATAATGCCCTCAGCAGCTATCCACTGCTTTTACACCTGCATTGTTTGCTGTTTGGGGTTTTAGGCTGGGTTTCTGTACAGCACTTTGAGATATCAGCTGATGTACGAAGGGCTATATAAATAAATTTGATTTGATTGATTTGATTTGATTTAATGCCCTCAGCAGCTATCCACTGACTAATAATGCCCTCAGCAGCTATCCACTGACTAATAATGCCCTCAGCAGCTATCCACTGACTAATGATGCCCTCAGCAGCTTTCCACTGACTAATAATGACCTCAGCAGCTATCCACTGACTAATAATGCCCTCAGCAGCTATCCACTGACTAATAATGCCCTCAGCAGCTATCCACTGACTAATACTGCCCTCAGCAGCTATCCACTGACTAATACTGCAATCAGCAGCTATCCACTGACTAATAATGCCCTCAGCAACTATCCACTGACTAATACTGCCCTCAGCAGCTATCCACTGACTAATAATGCCCTCAGCAGCTATCCACTGACTAATAATGCCCTCAGCAACTATCCACTGACTAATAAAGCCCTCAGTGCGGAAGCTATCCACTGACTAATAATGCCCTCAGCAACTATCCACTGACTAATACTGCCCTCAGCAGCTATCCACTGACTAATACTGCCCTCAGCAGCTATCCACTGACGTATAATGCCCTCAGCAGCTATCCACTGACTAATAATGCCCTCAGCAGCTATCCACTGACTAATAATGCCCTCATCAACTATCCACTGACTAATAATGCCCTCAGCAGCTATCCACTGACTAATAATGCCCTCAGCAGCTATCCACTGACAAATAATGCCCTCAGTGCGGAAGCTATCCACTGACTAATAATGACCTCAGCAGCTATCCACTGACTAATAATGCCCTCAGCAGCTATCCACTGACTAATACTGCCCTCAGCAGCTATCCACTGACTAATAATGCCCTCAGCAGCTATCCACTGACTAATAATGCTCTCAGCAGCTATCCACTGACTAATACTGCCCTCAGCAGCTATCCACTGACTAATAATGCCCTCAGCAGCTATCCACTGACTAATACTGCCCTCAGCAGCTATCCACTGACTAATAATGCCCTCAGCAGCTATCCACTGACTAATACTGCCCTCAGCAGCTATCCACTGACTAATAATGCCCTCAGCAGCTATCCACTGACTAATAATGCCCTCAGCAGCTATCCACTGACTAATACTGCCCTCAGCAGCTATCCACTGACTAATAATGCCCTCAGCAGCTATCCACTGACTAATACTGCCCTCAGCAGCTATCCACTGGCTAATAATGCCCTCAGCAGCTATCCACTGACTAATAATTCCCTCAGCAGCTATCCACTGACTAATACTGCCCTCAGCAGCTATCCACTGACTAATACTGCCCTCAGCAGCTATCCACTGACTAATAATGCACTCAGCAGCTATCCACTGACTAATAATGCCCTCAGTGCGGAAGCTATCCACTGACTAATAATGCCCTCAGCAACTATCCACTGACTAATACTGCCCTCAGCAGCTATCCACTGACTAATAATGCCCTCAGCAGCTATCCACTGACTAATACTGCCCTCAGCAGCTATCCACTGACTAATAATGCCCTCAGCAGCTATCCACTGACTAATAATGCCCTCAGCAGCTATCCACTGACAAATAATGCCCTCAGTGCGGAAGCTATCCACTGACTAATAATGACCTCAGCAGCTATCCACTGACTAATAATGCCCTCAGCAGCTATCCACTGACTAATACTGCCCTCAGCAGCTATCCACTGACTAATAATGCCCTCAGCAGCTATCCACTGACTAATAATGCCCTCAGCAACTATCCACTGACTAATACTGCCCTCAGCAGCTATCCACTGACTAATACTGCCCTCAGCAGCTATCCACTGACTAATACTGCCCTCAGCAGCTATCCACTGACTAATAATGCCCTCAGCAGCTATCCACTGACTAATACTGCCCTCAGCAGCTATCCACTGACTAATAATGCCCTCAGCAGCTATCCACTGACTAATAATGCCCTCAGCAGCTATCCACTGACTGATACTGCCCTCAGCAGCTATCCACTGACTAATAATGCCCTCAGCAGCTATCCACTGACTAATACTGCCCTCAGCAGCTATCCACTGGCTAATAATGCCCTCAGCAGCTATCCACTGACTAATAATTCCCTCAGCAGCTATCCACTGACTAATACTGCCCTCAGCAGCTATCCACTGACTAATACTGCCCTCAGCAGCTATCCACTGACTAATAATGCACTCAGCAGCTATCCACTGACTAATAATGCCCTCAGTGCGGAAGCTATCCACTGACTAATAATGCCCTCAGCAGCTATCCACTGACTAATACTGCCCTCAGCAGCTATCCACTGACTAATAATGCCCTCAGCAGCTATCCACTGACTAATACTGCCATCAGCAGCTATCCACTGACTAATAATGCCCTCAGCAGCTATCCACTGACTAATAATGCCCTCAGCAGCTATCCACTGACTAATAATGCCCTCAGCAGCTATCCACTGACTAATAATGCCCTCAGCAGCTATCCACTGACTAATGATGCCCTCAGCAGCTTTCCACTGACTAATAATGACCTCGGCAGCTATCCACTGACTAATAATGCCCTCAGCAGCTATCCACTGACTAATAACGCCCTCAGCAGCTATCCACTGACTAATACTGCCCTCAGCAGCTATCCACTGACTAATACTGCAATCAGCAGCTATCCACTGACTAATACTGCCCTCAGTGCGGAAGATATCCACTGACTAATAATGCCCTCAGCAGCTATCCACTGACTAATACTGCCCTCAGCACCTATCCACGGACTAATACTGCCCTCAGTGCGGAAGCTATCCACTGACTAATAATGCCCTCAGCAGCTATCCACCGACTAATAATGCCCTCAGTGCGGAAGCTATCCACTGACTAATAATGCCCTCAGCAGCTATCCACTGACTAATACTGCCCTCAGCAGCTATCCACTGACTAATAATGCCCCCAGCAGCTATCCACTGACTAATACTGCCCTCAGTGCGGAAGCTATCCACTGACTAACAATGCCCTCAGCAGCTATCCACTGACTAATAATGCCCTCAACAACTATCCACTGACTAATAATGCCCTCAGCAGCTATCCACTGACTAATAATGCCCTCAGCAGCTATCCACTGACTAATACTGCCCTCAGTGTGGAAGCTATCCACTGACTAATAATGCCTTCAGCAGCTATCCACTGACTAATAATGCCCTCAGCAACTATCCACTGACTTATAATGCCCTCAGCAGCTATCCACTGACTGATACTGCCCTCAGCAGCTATCCACTGACTAATAATGCCCTCAGCAGCTATCCACTGACTAATACTGCCCTCAGCAGCTATCCACTGGCTAATAATGCCCTCAGCAGCTATCCACTGACTAATAATTCCCTCAGCAGCTATCCACTGACTAATACTGCCCTCAGCAGCTATCCACTGACTAATACTGCCCTCAGCAGCTATCCACTGACTAATAATGCACTCAGCAGCTATCCACTGACTAATAATGCCCTCAGTGCGGAAGCTATCCACTGACTAATAATGCCCTCAGCAGCTATCCACTGACTAATACTGCCCTCAGCAGCTATCCACTGACTAATAATGCCCTCAGCAGCTATCCACTGACTAATACTGCCCTCAGCAGCTATCCACTGACTAATAATGCCCTCAGCAGCTATCCACTGACTAATAATGCCCTCAGCAGCTATCCACTGACTAATACTGCCCTCAGCAGCTATCCACTGACTAATAATGCCCTCAGCAGCTATCCACTGACTAATACTGCCCTCAGCAGCTATCCACTTACTAATAATGCCCTCAGCAGCTATCCACTGACTAATACTGCCCTCAGCAGCTATCCACTGACTAATAATGCCCTCAGCAGCTATCCACTGACTAATAATGCCCTCAGCAGCTATCCACTGACTGATACTGCCCTCAGCAGCTATCCACTGACTAATAATGCCCTCAGCAGCTATCCACTGACTAATACTGCCCTCAGCAGCTATCCACTGGCTAATAATGCCCTCAGCAGCTATCCACTGACTAATAATTCCCTCAGCAGCTATCCACTGACTAATACTGCCCTCAGCAGCTATCCACTGACTAATACTGCCCTCAGCAGCTATCCACTGACTAATAATGCACTCAGCAGCTATCCACTGACTAATAATGCCCTCAGTGCGGAAGCTATCCACTGACTAATAATGCCCTCAGCAGCTATCCACTGACTAATACTGCCCTCAGCAGCTATCCACTGACTAATAATGCCCTCAGCAGCTATCCACTGACTAATACTGCCATCAGCAGCTATCCACTGACTAATAATGCCCTCAGCAGCTATCCACTGACTAATAATGCCCTCAGCAGCTATCCACTGACTAATAATGCCCTCAGCAGCTATCCACTGACTAATAATGCCCTCAGCAGCTATCCACTGACTAATGATGCCCTCAGCAGCTTTCCACTGACTAATAATGACCTCGGCAGCTATCCACTGACTAATAATGCCCTCAGCAGCTATCCACTGACTAATAACGCCCTCAGCAGCTATCCACTGACTAATACTGCCCTCAGCAGCTATCCACTGACTAATACTGCAATCAGCAGCTATCCACTGACTAATACTGCCCTCAGTGCGGAAGATATCCACTGACTAATAATGCCCTCAGCAGCTATCCACTGACTAATACTGCCCTCAGCACCTATCCACGGACTAATACTGCCCTCAGTGCGGAAGCTATCCACTGACTAATAATGCCCTCAGCAGCTATCCACCGACTAATAATGCCCTCAGTGCGGAAGCTATCCACTGACTAATAATGCCCTCAGCAGCTATCCACTGACTAATACTGCCCTCAGCAGCTATCCACTGACTAATAATGCCCCCAGCAGCTATCCACTGACTAATACTGCCCTCAGTGCGGAAGCTATCCACTGACTAATAATGCCCTCAGCAGCTATCCACTGACTAATAATGCCCTCAACAACTATCCACTGACTAATAATGCCCTCAGCAGCTATCCACTGACTAATAATGCCCTCAGCAGCTATCCACTGACTAATACTGCCCTCAGTGTGGAAGCTATCCACTGACTAATAATGCCTTCAGCAGCTATCCACTGACTAATAATGCCCTCAGCAACTATCCACTGACTTATAATGCCCTCAGCAGCTATCCACTGACTAATAATGCCCTCAGCAGCTATCCACTGACTAATAATGCCCTCAGCAGCTATCCACTGACTTATAATGCCCTCAGCAGCTATCCACTGACTAATAATGCCCTCAGCAGCTATCCACTGACTAATACTGCCCTCAGCAGCTATCCACTAACTAATAATGCCCTCAGCAGCTATCCACTGACTAATAATGCCCTCAGCAGCTATCCACTGACTAATAATGCCCTCAGCAGCTATCCACTGACTTATAATGCCCTCAGCAGCTATCCACTGACTAATAATGCCCTCAGCAGCTATCCACTGACTAATAATGCCCTCAGCAGCTATCCACTGACTAATAATGCCCTCAGCAGCTATCCACTGACTAATAATGCCCTCAGCAGCTATCCACTGACTAATAATGCCCTCAGCAGCTATCCACTGACTTATAATGCCCTCAGCAGCTATCCACTGACTAATAATGCCCTCAGCAGCTATCCACTGACTAATACTGCCCTCAGCAACTATCCACTGACTAATAATGACCTCAGCAGCTATCCACTGACTAATAATGCCCTCAGCAGCTATCCACTGACTAATAATGCCCTCAGCAGCTATCCACTGACTTATAATGCCCTCAGCAGCTATCCACTGACTAATAATGCCTTCAGCAGCTATCCACTGACTAATAATGCCCTCAGCAGCTATCCACTGACTAATAATGCCCTCAGCAGCTATCCACTGACTAATAATGCCCTCAGTACGGAAGCTATCCACTGACTAATAATGCCTTCAGCAGCTATCCACTGAATGATAATGCCCTCAGCAGCTATCCACTGACTAATAATGCCTTCAGCAGCTATCCACTGACTAATAATGACCTCAGCAGCTATCCACTGACTAATAATGCCCTCAGCAGCTATCCACTGACTAATAATGCCCTCAGCAGCTATCCACTGACTTATAATGCCCTCAGCAGCTATCCACTGACTAATAATGCCCTCAGCAGCTATCCACTGACTAATAATGCCCTCAGCAGCTATCCACTGACTAATAATGCCTTCAGCAGCTATCCACTGACTTATAATGCCCTCAGCAGCTATCCACTGACTAATAATGCCCTCAGCAGCTATCCACTGACTAATAATGCCCTCAGCAGCTATCCACTGACTAATAATGCCCTCAGCAGCTATCCACTGACTAATAATGCCTTCAGCAGCTATCCACTGACTTATAATGCCCTCAGCAGCTATCCACTGACTAATAATGCCCTCAGCAGCTATCCACTGACTAATAATGCCCTCAGCAGCTATCCACTGACTAATAATGCCCTCAGCAACTATCCACTGACTAATAATGCCCTCAGCAGCTATTCACTGACTAATAATGCCCTCAGCAACTATCCACTGACTAATAATGCCCTCAGCAGCTATCCACTGACTAATACTGCCCTCAGCAGCTATCCACTGACTAATACTGCCCTCAGCAACTATCCACTGACTAATAATGCCCTCAGCAGCTATCCACTGACTAATACTGCCCTCAGCAGCTATCCACTGACTAATACTGCCCTCAGCAGCTATCCACTGACTAATACTGCCCTCAGCAGCTATCCACTGACTAATAATGCCTTCAGCAGCTATCCACTGACTAATAATGCCCTCAGCAACTATCTACTGACTAATAATGCCTTCAGCAGCTATCCACTGACTAATAATGCCCTCAGCAACTATCCACTGACTAATAATGCCCTCAGCAGCTATCCACTGACTAATAATGCCCTCAGCAGCTATCCACTGACTAATACTGCCCTCAGCAGCTATCCACTGACTAATAATGCCCTCAGCAACTATCCACTGACTAATAATGCCCTCAGCAGCTATCCACTGACTAATACTGCCCTCAGCAGCTATCCACTGACTAATACTGCCCTCAGCAGCTATCCACTGACTAATAATGCACTCAGCAGCTATCCACTGACTAATAATGCCCTCAGTGCGGAAGCTATCCACTGACTAATAATGCCCTCAGCAGCTATCCACTGACTAATACTGCCCTCAGCAGCTATCCACTGACTAATAATGCCCTCAGCAGCTATCCACTGACTAATACTGCCATCAGCAGCTATCCACTGACTAATAATGCCCTCAGCAGCTATCCACTGACTAATAATGCCCTCAGCAGCTATCCACTGACTAATAATGCCCTCAGCAGCTATCCACTGACTAATAATGCCCTCAGCAGCTATCCACTGACTAATGATGCCCTCAGCAGCTTTCCACTGACTAATAATGACCTCGGCAGCTATCCACTGACTAATAATGCCCTCAGCAGCTATCCACTGACTAATAATGCCCTCAGCAGCTATCCACTGACTAATACTGCCCTCAGCAGCTATCCACTGACTAATACTGCAATCAGCAGCTATCCACTGACTAATACTGCCCTCAGTGCGGAAGATATCCACTGACTAATAATGCCCTCAGCAGCTATCCACTGACTAATACTGCCCTCAGCACCTATCCACGGACTAATACTGCCCTCAGTGCGGAAGCTATCCACTGACTAATAATGCCCTCAGCAGCTATCCACCGACTAATAATGCCCTCAGTGCGGAAGCTATCCACTGACTAATAATGCCCTCAGCAGCTATCCACTGACTAATACTGCCCTCAGCAGCTATCCACTGACTAATAATGCCCCCAGCAGCTATCCACTGACTAATACTGCCCTCAGTGCGGAAGCTATCCACTGACTAACAATGCCCTCAGCAGCTATCCACTGACTAATAATGCCCTCAACAACTATCCACTGACTAATAATGCCCTCAGCAGCTATCCACTGACTAATAATGCCCTCAGCAGCTATCCACTGACTAGTACTGCCCTCAGTGTGGAAGCTATCCACTGACTAATAATGCCTTCAGCAGCTATCCACTGACTAATAATGCCCTCAGCAACTATCCACTGACTTATAATGCCCTCAGCAGCTATCCACTGACTAATAATGCCCTCAGCAGCTATCCACTGACTAATAATGCCCTCAGCAGCTATCCACTGACTTATAATGCCCTCAGCAGCTATCCACTGACTAATAATGCCCTCAGCAGCTATCCACTGACTAATACTGCCCTCAGCAGCTATCCACTAACTAATAATGCCCTCAGCAGCTATCCACTGACTAATAATGCCCTCAGCAGCTATCCACTGACTAATAATGCCCTCAGCAGCTATCCACTGACTTATAATGCCCTCAGCAGCTATCCACTGACTAATAATGCCCTCAGCAGCTATCCACTGACTAATAATGCCCTCAGCAGCTATCCACTGACTAATAATGCCCTCAGCAGCTATCCACTGACTAATAATGCTCTCAGCAGCTATCCACTGACTAATAATGCCCTCAGCAGCTATCCACTGACTTATAATGCCCTCAGCAGCTTTCCACTGACTAATAATGCCCTCAGCAGCTATCCACTGACTAATACTGCCCTCAGCAACTATCCACTGACTAATAATGACCTCAGCAGCTATCCACTGACTAATAATGCCCTCAGCAGCTATCCACTGACTAATAATGCCCTCAGCAGCTATCCACTGACTTATAATGCCCTCAGCAGCTATCCACTGACTAATAATGCCTTCAGCAGCTATCCACTGACTAATAATGCCCTCAGCAGCTATCCACTGACTAATAATGCCCTCAGCAGCTATCCACTGACTAATAATGCCCTCAGTGCGGAAGCTATCCACTGACTAATAATGCCTTCAGCAGCTATCCACTGAATGATAATGCCCTCAGCAGCTATCCACAGACTAATAATGCCTTCAGCAGCTATCCACTGACTAATAATGACCTCAGCAGCTATCCACTGACTAATAATGCCCTCAGCAGCTATCCACTGACTAATAATGCCCTCAGCAGCTATCCACTGACTTATAATGCCCTCAGCAGCTATCCACTGACTAATAATGCCCTCAGCAGCTATCCACTGACTAATAATGCCCTCAGCAGCTATCCACTGACTAATAATGCCTTCAGCAGCTATCCACTGACTTATAATGCCCTCAGCAGCTATCCACTGACTAATAATGCCCTCAGCAGCTATCCACTGACTAATAATGCCCTCAGCAGCTATCCACTGACTAATAATGCCCTCAGCAGCTATCCACTGACTAATAATGCCTTCAGCAGCTATCCACTGACTTATAATGCCCTCAGCAGCTATCCACTGACTAATAATGCCCTCAGCAGCTATCCACTGACTAATAATGCCCTCAGCAGCTATCCACTGACTAATAATGCCCTCAGCAACTATCCACTGACTAATAATGCCTTCAGCAGCTATCCACTGACTAATAATGCCCTCAGCAACTATCCACTGACTAATAATGCCCTCAGCAGCTATCCACTGACTAATACTGCCCTCAGCAGCTATCCACTGACTAATACTGCCCTCAGCAGCTATCCACTGACTAATAATGCCCTCAGCAGCTATCCACTGACTAATACTGCCCTCAGCAGCTATCCACTGACTAATAATGCCCTCAGCAACTATCCACTGACTAATAATGCCCTCAGCAACTATCCACTGACTAATAATGCCCTCAGCAACTATCCACTGACTAATAATGCCCTCAGCAACTATCCACTGACTAATAATGCCCTCAGCAACTATCCACTGACTAATAATGCCCTCAGCAGCTATCCACTGACTAATACTGCCCTCAGCAGCTATCCACTGACTAATAATGCCCTCAGCAGCTATCCACTGACTAATACTGCCCTCAGCAACTATCCACTGACTAATAATGCCCTCAGCAACTATCCACTGACTAATACTGCCCTCAGCAGCTATCCACTGACTAATACTGCCCTCAGCAGCTATCCACTGACTAATAATGCCTTCAGCAGCTATCCACTGACTAATAATGCCCTCAGCAGCTATCCACTGACTAATAATGCCCTCAGTGCGGAAGCTATCCACTGACTAATAATGCCTTCAGCAGCTATCCACTGAATGATAATGCCCTCAGCAGCTATCCACAGACTAATAATGCCTTCAGCAGCTATCCACTGACTAATAATGACCTCAGCAGCTATCCACTGACTAATAATGCCCTCAGCAGCTATCCACTGACTAATAATGCCCTCAGCAGCTATCCACTGACTAATAATGCCCTCAGCAGCTATCCACTGACTAATAATGCCCTCAGCAGCTATCCACTGACTAATAATGCCCTCAGCAGCTATCCACTGACTAATAATGCCCTCAGCAGCTATCCACTGACTAATACTGCCCTCAGCAGCTATCCACTGACTAATAATGCCCTCAGCAGCTATCCACTGACTAATACTGCCCTCAGCAACTATCCACTGACTAATAATGCCCTCAGCAACTATCCACTGACTAATAATGCCCTCAGCAGCTATCCACTGACTAATAATGCCCTCAGCAACTATCCACTGACTAATAATGCCTTCAGCAGCTATCCACTGACTAATAATGCCCTCAGCAGCTATCCACTGACTAATAATGCCCTCAGTGCGGAAGCTATCCACTGACTAATAATGCCTTCAGCAGCTATCCACTGAATGATAATGCCCTCAGCAGCTATCCACTGACTAATAATGCCTTCAGCAGCTATCCACTGACTTATAATGCCCTCAGCAGCTATCCACTGACTAATAATGCCCTCAGCAGCTATCCACTGACTAATAATGCCCTCAGCAGCTATCCACTGACTAATAATGCCCTCAGCAGCTATCCACTGACTAATAATGCCTTCAGCAGCTATCCACTGACTTATAATGCCCTCAGCAGCTATCCACTGACTAATAATGCCCTCAGCAGCTATCCACTGACTAATAATGCCCTCAGCAGCTATCCACTGACTAATAATGCCCTCAGCAACTATCCACTGACTAATAATGCCTTCAGCAGCTATCCACTGACTAATAATGCCCTCAGCAACTATCCACTGACTAATAATGCCCTCAGCAGCTATCCACTGACTAATACTGCCCTCAGCAGCTATCCACTGACTAATACTGCCCTCAGCAACTATCCACTGACTAATAATGCCCTCAGCAGCTATCCACTGACTAATACTGCCCTCAGCAGCTATCCACTGACTAATAATGCCCTCAGCAACTATCCACTGACTAATAATGCCCTCAGCAACTATCCACTGACTAATAATGCCCTCAGCAACTATCCACTGACTAATAATGCCCTCAGCAACTATCCACTGACTAATAATGCCCTCAGCAACTATCCACTGACTAATAATGCCCTCAGCAGCTATCCACTGACTAATACTGCCCTCAGCAGCTATCCACTGACTAATAATGCCCTCAGCAGCTATCCACTGACTAATACTGCCCTCAGCAACTATCCACTGACTAATAATGCCCTCAGCAACTATCCACTGACTAATACTGCCCTCAGCAGCTATCCACTGACTAATACTGCCCTCAGCAGCTATCCACTGACTAATAATGCCTTCAGCAGCTATCCACTGACTAATAATGCCCTCAGCAACTATCTACTGACTAATAATGCCTTCAGCAGCTATCCACTGACTAATAATGCCCTCAGCAACTATCCACTGACTAATAATGCCCTCAGCAGCTATCCACTGACTAATAATGCCCTCAGCAGCTATCCACTGACTAATACTGCCCTCAGCAGCTATCCACTGACTAATAATGCCCTCAGCAACTATCCACTGACTAATAATGCCCTCAGCAGCTATCCACTGACTAATACTGCCCTCAGCAGCTATCCACTGACTAATACTGCCCTCAGCAGCTATCCACTGACTAATAATGCCCTCAGCAACTATCCACTGACTAATACTGCCCTCAGCAACTATCCACTCGCTAATACAGTGCAGAAGCTACCCAGTGGCCCCTACCATAGCTAATGGCTTTAAACTTTAAACTTCGGCTGAGTTTTGGACCAGTTCCACTAAAAAATTGACCTTATTGCTAATGAGTCAAGTATTATTAGCAAGCATTACAAAATTGAATTTTTGTTCCAAATTACCTAAACTATTTTCATTTTGGGGGTGTTATTAGCATGGCAGACCTTGGTGCAAAAGTTATTTTTCTTTCAAACATTGGAACCAATGGAATAGTCCCAAAAGTGCAAACCCCACCCACTCATGCACTCCAAGGCATGCTCAATCAATCAATCAAACGATCACAGAGTATTTGAAAGAAAACCAATCCTATTTCAATCCAGGTCTGATTGTGTGGTTGTCAGTTATGGACAGCTCAGTAATCTGAGGCTGATGCCCTGAGAGGGAGAAAGTAATGTGGTGGTGGGTGAACCAGCTAATCTGTTGCAGTCTCTGTCACCAGCTGGAGGGATGAACACCACACACACACGCAAACACACACGCAAACTCCACACGAACATGCATGCACGCACGCACGCACACACACACACACCTCGGACCCCATGTACTATGAGCACAGACTCCTCGGTGCCTCATCTTTCCACAGGAGGGTTAGAGTTAGACACCTGCAGAGTGTCTCTGTTTCACCCTAACCCCAGTGAGACGCCATCATGTCACAGGAGAGGACCTATGGATGTCAGTGTCACACCCATGGAAAAGGCAGCTAAAGTAGCAGAGAGATATGGGCCTAGCAACCAATACCTAAAGTAGCCGAGAGATATGAGCCTAGCAACCATGACCTAAAGTAGCAGAGAGATATGGGCCTAGCAACCAATACCTAAAGTAGCCGAGAGATATGAGCCTAGCAACCATGACCTAAAGTAGCAGAGAGATATGGGCCTAGCAACCAAGACTTAAAGTAGCAGAGAGAGATTTCCATAAAGTAGTCCTGAGACCCAAACAGAGAAACAGGACCCGAGGCTATAGAATCCCTTCTCTGGTCTGTCAGAGACCTGAATGAAAATATGATGTGATCACTTCACTTCATTGGGATGCTGCCTGTCTACCTGATAAGGTTGAGGTCTCTCCATTAAGATATAATGGTTTGCCAGTGGCCTGCAAGTCTAGTCCACCTGTAATGAGGATCTGCTGCTCCCTAGTGGTAGGACCCTATCAGTACAGTGTCAACTCTCCTAACAGAACAGACAGGGACACATTCAGCATGGCACAACATTGTGGAACACTGCAGATAGAAATGTCATAATGTGTTATTCCACAAGTCAGAGACGCATGTTGTTGTAGATACTGCTGAACACACCCAGGCACCAGAGAAGGTGTCATATTATACCACCCTCTGCTTGCTCTTCCTAAACTACCGTTTGGACTGTGGCCAGAATGAAAGAGATCACATGCAACTGAGACATCCATGTTCCCATTGATAGATACCCACACACAGGACAGGACAGAGGTAAATAAGGAAACAAACAGAAGAGGAGGTGAAATCATGTACAACCACTCAGAAAAGGCTTTCATCAGCCAAAAACAGTTCAATACAATTCCCAATAACAAACACCTCTCCAGATGATACCAATACTACAAGGAGACAAGGCGTAATCTGAAAATTGTGGACACCAGAGTTTGGGACCTTCCTCCATGTTCTAGGAACCACTCAGGGCAAACGGAAAGAAGAAGATTTGGGTGCAGAGATCTTGATGGCTGAGAGTTTCTCTGTTTGGGTCTCAGGACTACCCCACATAGCCTGGTTCCTCTCTAGGTTTCTTCCTAGGTTTTGGCCTTTCTAGGGAGTTTTTCCTAGCCACCGTGCTTCTACACCTGCATTGCTTGCTGTTTGGGGTTTTAGGCTGGGTTTCTGTACAGCACTTTGAGATATCAGCTGATGTACGAAGGGCTATATAAATACATTTGATTTGATTTGAGCAGTCTCCTTTGGGGGACTTTGGGATGGATTCAGAGTTGAGAGCCTAAATGTGCAACGGTTTCAAACGATTCATTCATCGATGTAAATGCGGGACATTCGCAGAAAATGTCGGAATATGCCGTTGGTGAAATAGTCAGTCATACTGTAGATTCACCAAAGACAGTTTGACTTCTCAGATATTTACCCCCTAGGTGCCACAGCCTCTGTTCCACATTCTTCACCAGAGGCTTAGAAGTTTAGGAGACAGACAGACACTACCTATCACCCTTCAAATACCCTGTCAATACAGCTGAACCAACCTATTTCATTTTTTCAAGAATATGAATTGTAGTTGTATTTCAGCACCAGCGGGAGAGCCTTTCCCCTGGGGTTTAGGCTAGGTAGTCTGTATCTTTCCAAGCACTGTAGTTCACCTTTTCACACACACACAAACACACACACACGCATGCCCCCCTCCCTTCCCACACATTCCACCCTCTCCTCCCCTCCAGTAATGTTTGGCTCCATCTAATAGAGGTTTTGTGATGAAGTCTGTGGTCTGAGCGTACGGCCATATATCATGCCTTAGGTTTCTCCTGGCACTGTGGCGGTGAATTTAGAACCTGCTCAGAAAGGTCAGAGGTGATGGGGCCAGGCAGCAGTCCTTCATCAGCACAGCTTTATTTCCACTGGGGTGCCAGGCTCACTCAATCAGATTGAGCAAAACGTTTTTATCCTCTACTTGTCAGTGTTCCAAACGGGACATTATTTGTCTTTTTACCTAAACACAGTACTTGACTTTGGAAGGAGCTCAACAGAACGGAGTACCGGTACCTCCAACTTTTTTCTGCTTGAGTTCCTGCACCTCCTACCGAGGTGCAGGCCTGTATGCTTGGTCGGCGAAGAGTTCCTGCACCTCCTACCGAGGTGCAGGCCTGTATGCTTGGTAGGAGGTATGTATGCTTGTATGCTTGGTAGGAGGTATGTAGGCCTGTATGCTTGGTAGGAGGTATGTATGCTTGTATGCTTGGTAGGAGGTATGTATGCCTGTATGCTTGGTAGGAGGTATGTAGGCCTGTATGCTTGGTAGGAGGTATGTATGCCTGTATGCTTGGTAGGAGGTACAGTGCCTTGCGAAAGTATTCAGCCCCCTTGAACTTTGCGACCTTTTGCCACATTTCAGGCTTCAAACATAAAGATATAAAACTGTATTTTTTTGTGAAGAATCAACAACAAGGGGGACACAATCATGAAGTGGAACGACATTTATTGGATATTTCTAACTTTTTTAACAAATCAAAAACTGAAAAATTGGGCGTGCAAAATTATTCAGCCCCCTTAAGTTAATACTTTGTAGCGCCACCTTTTGCTGCGATTACAGCTGTAAGTCGCTTGGGGTATGTCTATCAGTTTTGCACATCGAGAGACTGAAAATTTTTCCCATTCCTCCTTGCAAAACAGCTCAGTGAGGTTGGATGGAGAGCATTTGTGAACAGCAGTTTTCAGTTCTTTCCACAGATTCTCGATTGGATTCAGGTCTGGACTTTGACTTGGCCATTCTAACACCTGGATATGTTTATTTTTGAACCATTCCATTGTAGATTTTGCTTTATGTTTTGGATCATTGTCTTGTTGGAAGACAAATCTCCGTCCCAGTCTCAGGTCTTTTGCAGACTCCATCAGGTTTTCTTCCAAAATGGTCCTGTATTTGGCTCCATCCATCTTCCCATCAATTTTAACCATCTTCCCTGTCCCTGCTGAAGAAAAGCAGGCCCAAACCATGATGCTGCCACCACCATGTTTGACAGTGGGGATGGTGTGTTCAGGGTGATGAGCTGTGTTGCTTTTACGCCAAACATAACGTTTTGCATTGTTGCCAAAAAGTTCAATTTTGGTTTCATCTGACCAGAGCACCTTCCACATGTTTGGTGTGGCTTGTGGCAAACTTTAAACGACACTTTTTATGGATATCTTTAAGAAATGGCTTTCTTCTTGCCACTCTTCCATAAAGGCCAGATTTGTGCAATATACGACTGATTGTTGTCCTGTGGACAGAGTGTCCCACCTCAGCTGTAGATCTCTGCAGTTCATCCAGAGTGATCATGGGCCTCTTGGCTGCATCTCTGATCAGTCTTCTCCTTGTATGAACTGAAAGTTTAGAGGGACGGCCAGGTCTTGGTAGATTTGCAGTGGTCTGATACTCCTTCCATTTCAATATTATCGCTTGCACAGTGCTCCTTGGGATGTTTAAAGCTTGGGAAATCTTTTTGTATCCAAATCCGGCTTTATGCTTGGTAGGAGGTATGTAGGCCTGTATGCTTGGTAGGAGGTATGTAGGCCTGTATGCTTGGTAGGAGGTATGTAGGCCTGTATGCTTGGTAGGAGGTATGTATGCCTGTATGCTTGGTAGGAGGTATGTATGCCTGTATGCTTGGTAGGCGAAGAGTTCCCATTTTGAACCATTTTATTGTCTGAAGACACAAACTCCGCCTACATGGCAGGCTCACAGAGTTCAGTTGCACCTGTAGGCATACTGCTTGCCAATCGGATATCTTCGATCCCTGTGTCTACAGCAGCTTCCACCAGCCCAGACTTCAAAACCATGCCTAGAGAGAGATTGTTAAGGAATACAGCAAAGGAGTGCTGTTTTTATGACTTTTATTTTCAAAATTGACTCAGCACCACAACGCTGTTTTTATTTAACACTTTTAAAAGTTATTTCAATTGGTGGGGCGGCAGGTAGCCTAGCAGCTAAGAGCGTTGGGCCAGTAACCGAAAAGCCGCTGCTACGGATCCCCGATCCTACTAGGTGAAAAATCTGTCGATGTGCCCTTGAGCAAGGCACTTAACCCTAATTGCTCTTTTATGTCGCTCTAGACAAGAGCATCTGTCTAAAGTACTACGACAATGGACCTATTGCCAGTGTTATCATGCAGCCTAGCTTGAGACTTGAAATATAAGGGACTACATTTATAATAAAGGGTGGGCCTACATGAAGAAAATCGGTCCTCGGTCTGAACGGAGAGGTCCTCGGTCTGAACGGAGAGATCATCGGTCTGAACGGAGAGGTCCTCAGTCTGAATGGAGAGGTCCTCAGTCTGAACGGAGAGGTCATCGGTCTGAACGGAGAGGTCCTCAGTCTGAACGGAGAGGTCCTCAGTCTGAATGGAGAGGTCCTCAGTCTGAATGGAGAGGTCCTCAGTCTGAATGGAGAGGTCCTCAGTCTGAACAGAGAGGTCCTCAGTCTGAACGGAGAGGTCCTCAGTCTGAACGGAGAGGTCCTCAGTCTGAACGGAGAGGTCCTCGGTCTGAACGGAGAGGTCATCGGTCTGAACGGAGAGGTCCTCAGTCTGAATGGAGAGGTCCTCAGTCTGAATGGAGAGGTCCTCGGTCTGAACGGAGAGGTCATCGGTCTGAACGGAGAGGTCCTCGGTCTGAATGGAGAGGTCCTCAGTCTGAATGGAGAGGTCCTCAGTCTGAACGGAGAGGTCCTCAGTCTGAATGGAGAGGTCCTCAGTCTGAACGGAGAGGTCCTCAGTCTGAACGGAGAGGTCCTCAGTCTGAACGGAGAGGTCCTCAGTCTGAACGGAGAGGTCCTCGGTCTGAACGGAGAGGTCCTCGGTGTGAACGGAGAGGTCCTCGGTCTGAACGGAGAGGTCATCGGTCTGAACGGAGAGGTCCTCAGGCTGAATGGAGAGGTCCTCAGTCTGAACGGAGAGGTCCTCAGTCTGAACGGAGTGGTCATCGGTCTGAACGGAGAGGTCCTCAGTCT
This sequence comes from Oncorhynchus keta, assembly GCF_023373465.1. Classification (NCBI taxonomy): domain Eukaryota; kingdom Metazoa; phylum Chordata; class Actinopteri; order Salmoniformes; family Salmonidae; genus Oncorhynchus; species Oncorhynchus keta. The sequence goes on along the minus strand of NC_068448.1, from coordinate 13,809,127 downwards.
GAACGGAGAGGTCCTCAGTCTGAACGGAGAGGTCCTCAGTCTGAACGGAGAGGTCCTCAGTCTGAACGGAGAGGTCCTCAGTCTGAACGGAGTGGTCATCGGTCTGAACGGAGAGGTCCTCAGTCTGAATGGAGAGGTCCTCAGTCTGAACAGAGAGGTCCTCAGTCTGAACGGAGAGGTCCTCAGTCTGAATGGAGAGGTCCTCAGTCTGAACAGAGAGGTCCTCAGTCTGAACGGAGAGGTCCTCAGTCTGAACGGAGAGGTCCTCAGTCTGAACGGAGAGGTCCTCAGTCTGAACGGAGAGGTCCTCAGTCTGAACAGAGAGGTCCTCAGTCTGAACGGAGAGGTCCTCAGTCTGAACGGAGAGGTCCTCAGTCTGAACGGAGAGGTCCTCAGTCTGAACAGAGAGGTCCTCAGTCTGAACAGAGAGGTCCTCAGTCTGAACGGAGAGGTCCTCAGTCTGAACAGAGAGGTCCTCAGTCTGAACAGAGAGGTCCTCAGTCTGAACAGAGAGGTCCTCAGTCTGAACGGAGAGGTCCTCAGTCTGAACGGAGAGGTCCTCAGTCTGAATGGAGAGGTCCTCAGTCTGAACAGAGAGGTCCTCAGTCTGAACGGAGAGGTCCTCAGTCTGAACGGAGTGGTCATCGGTCTGAACGGAGAGGTCCTCAGTCTGAACGGAGAGGTCCTCAGTCTGAACAGAGAGGTCCTCAGTCTGAACAGAGAGGTCCTCAGTCTGAACGGAGAGATCCTCAGTCTGAACAGAGAGGTCCTCAGTCTGAACAGAGAGGTCCTCAGTCTGAACGGAGAGGTCCTCAGTCTGAATGGAGAGGTCCTCAGTCTGAACAGAGAGGTCCTCAGTCTGAACGGAGAGGTCCTCAGTCTGAACGGAGAGGTCCTCAGTCTGAACGGAGAGGTCCTCAGTCTGAATGGAGAGGTCCTCAGTCTGAACAGAGAGGTCCTCAGTCTGAACGGAGAGGTCCTCAGTCTGAACGGAGTGGTCATCGGTCTGAACGGAGAGGTCCTCAGTCTGAACAGAGAGGTCCTCAGTCTGAACAGAGAGGTCCTCAGTCTGAACGGAGAGGTCCTCAGTCTGAACAGAGAGGTCCTCAGTCTGAACAGAGAGGTCCTCAGTCTGAACAGAGAGGTCCTCAGTCTGAACGGAGAGGTCCTCAGTCTGAACGGAGAGGTCCTCAGTCTGAATGGAGAGGTCCTCAGTCTGAACAGAGAGGTCCTCAGTCTGAACGGAGAGGTCCTCAGTCTGAACGGAGTGGTCATCGGTCTGAACGGAGAGGTCCTCAGTCTGAACAGAGAGGTCCTCAGTCTGAACAGAGAGGTCCTCAGTCTGAACAGAGAGGTCCTCAGTCTGAACGGAGAGATCCTCAGTCTGAACAGAGAGGTCCTCAGTCTGAACAGAGAGGTCCTCAGTCTGAACAGAGAGGTCCTCAGTCTGAACGGAGAGGTCGTCAGTCTGAACAGAGAGGTCCTCAGTCTGAACAGAGAGGTCCTCAGTCTGAACAGAGAGGTCCTCAGTCTGAACAGAGAGGTCCTCAGTCTGAACGGAGAGGTCCTCAGTCTGAACAGAGAGGTCCTCAGTCTGAATGGAGAGGTCCTCAGTCTGAATGGAGAGGTCGTCAGTCTGAACAGAGAGGTCCTCAGTCTGAACAGAGAGGTCCTCAGTCTGAACGGAGAGGTCCTCAGTCTGAACAGAGAGGTCCTCAGTCTGAATGGAGAGGTCCTCAGTCTGAATGGAGAGGTCGTCAGTCTGAACAGAGAGGTCCTCAGTCTGAACGGAGAGGTCCTCAGTCTGAACGGAGAGGTCCTCAGTCTGAATGGAGAGGTCCTCAGTCTGAACAGAGAGGTCCTCAGTCTGAACGGAGAGGTCCTCAGTCTGAACAGAGAGGTCCTCAGTCTGAATGGAGAGGTCCTCAGTCTAAATGGAGAGGTCGTCAGTCTGAACAGAGAGGTCCTCAGTCTGAACAGAGAGGTCCTCAGTCTGAACGGAGAGGTCCTCAGTCTGAACAGAGAGGTCCTCAGTCTGAATGGAGAGGTCCTCAGTCTGAATGGAGAGGTCGTCAGTCTGAACAGAGAGGTCCTCAGTCTGAACGGAGAGGTCCTCAGTCTGAACGGAGAGGTCCTCAGTCTGAATGGAGAGGTCCTCAGTCTGAACAGAGAGGTCCTCAGTCTGAACGGAGAGGTCCTCAGTCTGAACGGAGTGGTCATCGGTCTGAACGGAGAGGTCCTCAGTCTGAACGGAGAGGTCCTCAGTCTGAATGGAGAGGTCCTCAGTCTGAACAGAGAGGTCCTCAGTCTGAACGGAGAGGTCCTCAGTCTGAACGGAGTGGTCCTCAGTCTGAACGGAGAGGTCCTCAGTCTGAATGGAGAGGTCCTCAGTCTGAACAGAGAGGTCCTCAGTCTGAACGGAGAGGTCCTCAGTCTGAATGGAGAGGTCCTCAGTCTGAACAGAGAGGTCCTCAGTCTGAACGGAGAGGTCCTCAGTCTGAACGGAGAGGTCCTCAGTCTGAACAGAGAGGTCCTCAGTCTGAATGGAGAGGTCCTCAGTCTGAACAGAGAGGTCCTCAGTCTGAACGGAGAGGTCCTCAGTCTGAACGGAGTGGTCATCGGTCTGAACGGAGAGGTCCTCAGTCTGAACAGAGAGTTCCTCAGTCTGAACAGAGAGGTCCTCAGTCTGAACGGAGAGGTCCTCAGTCTGAACAGAGAGGTCCTCAGTCTGAACAGAGAGGTCCTCAGTCTGAACAGAGAGGTCCTCAGTCTGAACAGAGAGGTCCTCAGTCTGAACAGAGAGGTCCTCAGTCTGAACGGAGAGGTCCTCAGTCTGAACAGAGAGGTCCTCAGTCTGAACGGAGAGGTCCTCAGTCTGAACGGAGTGGTCATCGGTCTGAACGGGAGAGGTCCTCAGTCTGAACGGAGAGGTCCTCAGTCTGAACAGAGAGGTCCTCAGTCTGAACAGAGAGGTCCTCAGTCTGAACGGAGAGATCCTCAGTCTGAACAGAGAGGTCCTCAGTCTGAACAGAGAGGTCCTCAGTCTGAACGGAGAGGTCCTCAGTCTGAATGGAGAGGTCCTCAGTCTGAACAGAGAGGTCCTCAGTCTGAACGGAGAGGTCCTCAGTCTGAACGGAGAGGTCCTCAGTCTGAACGGAGAGGTCCTCAGTCTGAATGGAGAGGTCCTCAGTCTGAACAGAGAGGTCCTCAGTCTGAACGGAGAGGTCCTCAGTCTGAACGGAGTGGTCATCGGTCTGAACGGAGAGGTCCTCAGTCTGAACAGAGAGGTCCTCAGTCTGAACAGAGAGGTCCTCAGTCTGAACGGAGAGGTCCTCAGTCTGAACAGAGAGGTCCTCAGTCTGAACAGAGAGGTCCTCAGTCTGAACGGAGAGGTCCTCAGTCTGAACAGAGAGGTCCTCAGTCTGAACGGAGAGGTCCTCAGTCTGAACGGAGAGGTCCTCAGTCTGAATGGAGAGGTCCTCAGTCTGAACAGAGAGGTCCTCAGTCTGAACGGAGAGGTCCTCAGTCTGAACGGAGTGGTCATCGGTCTGAACGGAGAGGTCCTCAGTCTGAACAGAGAGGTCCTCAGTCTGAACAGAGAGGTCCTCAGTCTGAACAGAGAGGTCCTCAGTCTGAACGGAGAGGTCCTCAGTCTGAACAGAGAGGTCCTCAGTCTGAACAGAGAGGTCCTCAGTCTGAACAGAGAGGTCCTCAGTCTGAACGGAGAGATCCTCAGTCTGAACAGAGAGGTCCTCAGTCTGAACAGAGAGGTCCTCAGTCTGAACAGAGAGGTCCTCAGTCTGAACGGAGAGGTCCTCAGTCTGAACGGAGAGGTCCTCAGTCTGAACGGAGAGGTCCTCAGTCTGAACGGAGAGGTCCTCAGTCTGAACGGAGAGGTCGTCAGTCTGAACAGAGAGGTCCTCAGTCTGAACGGAGAGGTCCTCAGTCTGAACGGAGAGGTCCTCAGTCTGAACGGAGAGGTCCTCAGTCTGAACGGAGAGGTCCTCAGTCTGAACAGAGAGGTCCTCAGTCTGAACGGAGAGGTCCTCAGTCTGAACGGAGTGGTCATCGGTCTGAACGGAGAGGTCCTCAGTCTGAACAGAGAGGTCCTCAGTCTGAACAGAGAGGTCCTCAGTCTGAACAGAGAGGTCCTCAGTCTGAACGGAGAGGTCCTCAGTCTGAACAGAGAGGTCCTCAGTCTGAACAGAGAGGTCCTCAGTCTGAACAGAGAGGTCCTCAGTCTGAACGGAGAGGTCCTCAGTCTGAACAGAGAGGTCCTCAGTCTGAACAGAGAGGTCCTCAGTCTGAACAGAGAGGTCCTCAGTCTGAACAGAGAGGTCCTCAGTCTGAACGGAGAGGTCCTCAGTCTGAACGGAGAGGTCCTCAGTCTGAATGGAGAGGTCCTCAGTCTGAACGGAGAGGTCGTCAGTCTGAACAGAGAGGTCCTCAGTCTGAACAGAGAGGTCCTCAGTCTGAACAGAGAGGTCCTCAGTCTGAACGGAGAGATCCTCAGTCTGAACAGAGAGGTCCTCAGTCTGAACAGAGAGGTCCTCAGTCTGAACAGAGAGGTCCTCAGTCTGAACGGAGAGGTCGTCAGTCTGAACAGAGAGGTCCTCAGTCTGAACAGAGAGGTCCTCAGTCTGAACAGAGAGGTCCTCAGTCTGAACAGAGAGGTCCTCAGTCTGAACGGAGAGGTCCTCAGTCTGAACAGAGAGGTCCTCAGTCTGAATGGAGAGGTCCTCAGTCTGAATGGAGAGGTCGTCAGTCTGAACAGAGAGGTCCTCAGTCTGAACAGAGAGGTCCTCAGTCTGAACAGAGAGGTCCTCAGTCTGAACGGAGAGGTCCTCAGTCTGAACAGAGAGGTCCTCAGTCTGAATGGAGAGGTCCTCAGTCTGAATGGAGAGGTCGTCAGTCTGAACAGAGAGGTCCTCAGTCTGAACGGAGAGGTCCTCAGTCTGAATGGAGAGGTCCTCAGTCTGAACAGAGAGGTCCTCAGTCTGAACGGAGAGGTCCTCAGTCTGAACGGAGTGGTCATCGGTCTGAACGGAGAGGTCCTCAGTCTGAACAGAGAGGTCCTCAGTCTGAACAGAGAGGTCCTCAGTCTGAACAGAGAGGTCCTCAGTCTGAACGGAGAGGTCCTCAGTCTGAACAGAGAGGTCCTCAGTCTGAACAGAGAGGTCCTCAGTCTGAACAGAGAGGTCCTCAGTCTGAACGGAGAGATCCTCAGTCTGAACAGAGAGGTCCTCAGTCTGAACAGAGAGGTCCTCAGTCTGAACAGAGAGGTCCTCAGTCTGAACAGAGAGGTCCTCAGTCTGAACAGAGAGGTCCTCAGTCTGAACAGAGAGGTCCTCAGTCTGAACAGAGAGGTCCTCAGTCTGAACGGAGAGATCCTCAGTCTGAACAGAGAGGTCCTCAGTCTGAACAGAGAGGTCCTCAGTCTGAACGGAGAGGTCGTCAGTCTGAATTAAACAATATCTCCAGTCAATGTGTCACGCGGAGCGGAACAGGTGAACCCAACAGCAGACTCAGAAGAGGAGACTGGGATGAGGTAACTAAGGTATTTATTGAGACAGGCAGAGATGGAGTGCAGGTCAGGGGAAGCTCGTTGGGTTGCTGAAACCAGGTGTGTAGAATGAGGCGAGAGTGGTTGAGACAGGGTAAGAAGGTCTGGAGGGGAATCCAAGGGAGTAGTAGAATGGGGAATCCAGGACAGAGTAGCAGGAGTACGAGACGTGGGACTGGAGACAGGGACCAGATTCAGAGTGAACAGAACTGTAGCGGAGAGGAAAACAGGCACAACAGGATCTGAATGGTAACAAACAGCTAGAAGCGTAGACTGAGAAGAGATTACGATCTGGCAGTATGGAAGTGGCAAGGACTTAGTATTTGAAGAGATCTTGATTATGGAACGGGTTGCAGCTGATGGGGATCTGACTCCAGCACACCTGTCTCTGCCCACACAATCACACAGAGAGAGAGAGAGGGAGAGAGCACTGGGGAAGTGGCAGCAGGTCAAGGAGCCACGCGATGAGACACCTGACCCCCCCTCCCACGGGCGCCACCTGGCTTATCTGGGTGTGAGGTATGGAATCTCGTAAGAGGGAGGGGTCCAGAATGTTACGGCGGGGCACCCAGCAGCACTCCTCAGGCCCGTATCCCTCCCAGTCCACCAGGTACTGCCAGCCGTGACCCTGACCATCCAAAAGCCGCCGGACGGTATAGGCAGGATGGTCATCGATGAGCCGAGGGGGTGGAGGAGCTGCTGCAGGAGGAGACGGGACAGGGGCAGACAGGTCTTAAGAGAGTTTCAGGTGCACAGTAGAGGGGTTAATGACACGATCAATCTCAAAGAGACCAATTAATCAGGGGGCAAGTTTCCTGGAAGTCACTTTCAAGGGCAAGTCCTTCAACGAGAGCCATACCTTTGGCCTGAAGTGTAGACTGGAGCTGAGACATGGCAACGGTTAGCTTGGGATTGGGTCCTGGCACAATGAAGGCCAACCCGGGCCCTCCTCCAGGTGCGATGACAATGGCACATGTGGTCATGAACTGAGGACACCACTACCTCAAATCAAATTGTATTGGTCACGTACACATGATTAGCAGATGTTAATGCGAGTGTAGCGAAATGCTTGTGCTTCTAGTTCCGACCATGCAGTAACATCTAACAAGTAATATAACCTAACAATTTCACAAAAACTACCTTATACACACAAGTGTAAAGGAATGAATAAGAATATGTACATAAAAATATATGGATGAGCGATGGCCGAACGGCATAGGCAAGATGCAGTAGATGGTATAGAGTACAGTATATACATATGAGATGTAGGGTATATAAACATTATATAAAGTGGCAATGTTTAAAGTGACTAGTGATCCATTTATTACACCCAATGTTTTATTATTAAAGTGGCTAGAGATTTGAGTCAGTATGTTGGCAGCAGCCACTCAATGTTGGTGATGGTTGTTTAACAGTCTGATGGCCTTGAGATAGAAGCTGTTTTTCAGTCTCTCGGTCCCAGCATTGATGCACCTGTACTGACCTCGCCTTCTGGATGATAGCAGCGTGAACAGGCAGTGGCTCGGGTGGTTGTTGTCCTTGATGATCTTTATGGCCTTCCTGTGACATCGGGTGGTGTAGGTGTCCTGGAAGGCAGGTAGTTTCCCCCGTTGATACATTGTGCAGACCTCACTACACTCTGGAGATTTACGGTTGTGGCGGAGCAGTTGCCGTACCAATGTGTGATACAGCCCGACAGGGTGCTCTCGATTGTGCATCTGTAAAAGTTTGTGAGGGTTTTTGGTGACAAGCAACATTTCTTCAGCCTCCTGAGGTTGTGCCTTCTTCACCACGCTGTCTGTGTGGGGGGACCATTTCAGTTTGTCCGTGATGTGTTTCCCCCGAGGAACTTAAAACTTTCCACCTTCTCCACTACTGTGGGGGTGCTCCCTCTGCTGTTTCCTGAAGTCCACGATCATCTCCTTTGTTTTGTTTACGTTGAGTGTGAGGTTATTTTCCTGACACCACACTCCAAGAGCCCTCACCTCCTCCCTGTAGGCCGTCTCGTCGTAGTTGGTAATCAAGCCTACCACTGTAGTGTCGTCTGCAAACTTGATGATTGAGTTGGAGGTGTGCATTTGCTTACCGCCCCAATAGGTCCCTGGGTGAACAGGGAGTACAGGAGAGGGTTGAGAACAGTCCCTTGTGGGGCCCCAGTGTTGAGGACCAGCGGGGTGGAGATGATGTTTCCTACCCTCACCACCTGGGGGCGGGCTGTCAGAAAGTCCAGGAGCCAGTTGCACAGGGTGGGGTCGAGACCCGGGGTCTCAAGCTTAATGACGAGTTTGGAGGGTACTATGGTGTTAAATGTTGAGCTGATGGGTTAGGGCAGTGTGCAGGGTGATTGCGATTGCGTCGACTGTGGACCTATTGGGGCGGTAAGCAAATTGGAGTGGGTCTAGGGTGTTAGGTAGGGTGGAGGTGATATGGTCCTTGATTAGTCTCTCAAAGCACTTCATGATGACGGAAGTGAGTGCTACGGGGCGGAAGTCATTTAGCTCAGTTACCTTAGCTTTCTTGGGAACAGGAACAATGTTGGCCCTCTTGAAGCATGTGGGAACAGCAGACTGGGATAAGATTTGATTGAATATGTCCGTAAACACACCAGCCAGCTGGTCTGTGCATGCTCTGAGGATGCGGCTGGGGATGCCGTCTGGGCCTGCAGCCTTGCGAGGGTTAACACGTTTAAATGTTTTACTCACATCGGCTGCAGTGAAGGAGAGTCTGCAGGTTTTGGTAGCTGGCCGTGTCAGTAGCACTGCATTGTCCTCAAAGCGAGCAAAAAAGTTATTTAGTCTGCCTGGGAGCAAGACATCCTGGTCCACGACGGGGCTGGTTTTCTTTTTGTAATCCGTGATTGACTGTAGACCCTGCCACATACTTCTTGTGTCTGAGCCGTTGAATTGCGACTCTACTTTGTCTCTATACTGACGCTTAGCTTGTTTGATTGCCTTGCGGAGGGAATAACTACACTGTTTGTATTCGGTCATGTTTCCGGTCACCTTGCCCTGATTAAAAGCAGTGGTTCGGGCTTTCAGTTTCGTGCAAATGCTGCCATCAATCCACGGTTTCTGGTTTTAATCGTTGCTTTGAGTGTTGCGAGTGCACCTGTGGGAGGATGTAATTGCAGTAATTACAGTAAAAATATACATATATACAGTACCAGTCAAAAGTTTGGACACACCTACTCATTCAAGCATTTTTATTTATTTTTTTACACTTTTCTATATTGTAGAATAATAGTGAAAACATCAAAACTATGAAATAACACATCATAACACATGGAATCATGTAGTAACCAAAAAATATTTAAGATTTGAGAGCCTTCAAAGTAGCCACCCTTTGCCTTGATGACAGCTTTGCACACTCTTGGCATGGGGAAGCTTGGCTTGGGGAAGGGCCTAGGTTGTCTCCGTCCAGCAGAGGGGTAGAGGGGGAAGGGTCTAGGTTGTCTCTGTCCAGCAGAGGGGCAGAGGGGCAGAGGGGTAAGGGCCTAGGTTGTCTCTGTCCAGCAGAGGGGCAGAGGGGTAATGACCTAGGATGTCTCCGTCCAGCAGGGGCAGAGGGGGAAGGGCCTAGGTTGTCTCCGTCCAGCAGAGGGGCAGAGGGGGAAGGGCCTAGGTTGTCTCCGTCCAGCAGAGGGGCAGAGGGGGAAGGGCCTAGGTTGTCTCTGTCCAGCAGAGGGGTAGAGGGGAAAGGGCACAGGTTGTCTCCATCCAGCAGAGGGGTAGAGGGGGAAGGGCCTAGGTTGTCTCTGTCCAGCAGAGGGGTAGAGAGGGAAGGGCACAGGTTGTCTCCATCCAGCAGAGGGGTAGAGGGGGAAGGGCCTAGGTTGTCTCTGTCCAGCAGAGGGGTAGAGGGGGAAGGGCCTAGGTTGTCTCCGTCCAGCAGAGGGGTAGAGAGGGAAGGGCACAGGTTGTCTCCATCCAGCAGAGGGGTAGAGGGGGAAGGGCCTAGGTTGTCTCCGTCCAGCAGAGGGGTAGAGGGGGAAGGGCCTAGGTTGTCTCCGTCCAGCAGAGTGGTAGAGGGGGAAAGGCCCAGGTTGTCTCCGTCCAGCAGAGGGGTAGATGGAGAAGGGCCCAGGTTGTCTCTGTCCAGCAGAGGGGTATAGGGGCAGAGGGGCCTAGGCTGTCTCCGTCCAGCAGAGGGGTATAGGGGCAGAGGGGCCTAGGCTGTCTCTGTCCAGCAGAGGAGCAGAGGGGCAGACCATTTGAAGGAGTAAGCACTTTTCACCAGCCGAGGGTCAGGGACAGTGTTACAGTAGAGACACAGGGGCTATGACTGTCCTTACCTCTCAGTAATAAACCGCTCATACCACAAACCGTTAAAGCAGAGTGCCATGTCTCTGACCTTTAACCTTATCTCTATATCGTTACGTTTTATGTGCACCCCCAGTTAAACTGACTAGGAAGATAGGATAATTCTTAAGTTACGACGGTGGGCGGGTAACCTGTCTCGTGACGTTTCTGAGCTCTTGTTTCAAATGATTGATTCTGACTGAAGTATATACCACAACAACACAATTCTGTGAATCTCTGAAAATTCAGGCTTTCACAATAACTATTGTGATCATGTGAAAGTCAGGAATAGGATTCATCTGTTTCACCAACCCCTCAATGTCATCTGTTTACGTGTGTGTTTATAGGGCAGACTATCATAAATATAGTACAATAAAATCACTCACCTGGGATTGAGTTTCTATGACGTAGGCTACTATTGGAGAACGCCTGCCTTTATTTCATCAGTCCGTAAACCTATTTGAATAGTGCACCAGGTTGTGAGGAAAATACATTGTTCCAAAAAGGTGGCTATCATGGGTCCCTTCTTAGCAATGGATGTCCTATGGACATGTGGTATCATGTGTTTATGAATGGGGACTTATTCAAGATTCAAGTCAATTGGCTGCTACAGTATTGGTACAGGCTCACTTGTACTTACCTGTGCTGTCCAAAAGAGGGAGCAGCATCTTTCATTTTCCTATTCAGAGCCCCATATGACCATTGTTCCAAAGATAAGCATGTAGCTTATTAGATGTATTTTTTTTTATTTAATTTTTATTTCACCTTTATTTAACCAGGTAGGCTAGTTGAGAACACCTTTATTTAACCAGGTAGGCTAGTTGAGAACACCTTTATTTAACCAGGTAGGCTAGTTGAGAACACCTTTATTTAACCAGGTAGGCTAGTTGAGAACACCTTTATTTAACCAGGTAGGCTAGTTGAGAACACCTTTATTTAACCAGGTAGGCTAGTTGAGAACACCTTTATTTAACCAGGTAGGCTAGTTGAGAACACCTTTATTTAACCAGGTAGGCTAGTTGAGAACACCTTTATTTAACCAGGTATGCTAGTTGAGAACACCTTTATTTAACCAGGTAGGCTAGTTGAGAACACCTTTATTTAACCAGGTAGGCTAGTTGAGAACACCTTTATTTAACCAGGTAGGCTAGTTGAGAACACCTTTATTTAACCAGGTAGGCTAGTTGAGAACACCTTTATTTAACCAGGTAGGCTAGTTGAGAACACCTTTATTTAACCAGGTAGGCTAGTTGAGAACACCTTTATTTAACCAGGTAGGCTAGTTGAGAACACCTTTATTTAACCAGGTAGGCTAGTTGAGAACACCTTTATTTAACCAGGTAGGCTAGTTGAGAACACCTTTATTTAACCAGGTAGGCTAGTTGAGAACACCTTTATTTAACCAGGTAGGCTAGTTGAGAACACCTTTATTTAACCAGGTAGGCTAGTTGAGAACATCTTTATTTAACCAGGTAGGCTAGTTGAGAACACCTTTATTTAACCAGGTAGGCTAGTTGAGAACACCTTTATTTAACCAGGTAGGCTAGTTGAGAACACCTTTATTTAACCAGGTAGGCTAGTTGAGAACACCTTTATTTAACCAGGTAGGCTAGTTGAGAACACCTTTATTTAACCAGGTAGGCTAGTTGAGAACACCTTTATTTAACCAGGTAGGCTAGTTGAGAACACCTTTATTTAACCAGGTAGGCTAGTTGAGAACACCTTTATTTAACCAGGTAGGCTAGTTGAGAACACCTTTATTTAACCAGGTAGGCTAGTTGAGAACACCTTTATTTAACCAGGTAGGCTAGTTGAGAACACCTTTATTTAACCAGGTAGGCTAGTTGAGAACACCTTTATTTAACCAGGTAGGCTAGTTGAGAACACCTTTATTTAACCAGGTAGGCTAGTTGAGAACACCTTTATTTAACCAGGTAGGCTAGTTGAGAACACCTTTATTTAACCAGGTAGGCTAGTTGAGAACACCTTTATTTAACCAGGTAGGCTAGTTGAGAACACCTTTATTTAACCAGGTAGGCTAGTTGAGAACACCTTTATTTAACCAGGTAGGCTAGTTGAGAACACCTTTATTTAACCAGGTAGGCTAGTTGAGAACACCTTTATTTAACCAGGTAGGCTAGTTGAGAACACCTTTATTTAACCAGGTAGGCTAGTTGAGAACACCTTTATTTAACCAGGTAGGCTAGTTGAGAACACCTTTATTTAACCAGGTAGGCTAGTTGAGAACATCTTTATTTAACCAGGTAGGCTAGTTGAGAACACCTTTATTTAACCAGGTAGGCTAGTTGAGAACACCTTTATTTAACCAGGTAGGCTAGTTGAGAACACCTTTATTTAACCAGGTAGGCTAGTTGAGAACACCTTTATTTAACCAGGTAGGCTAGTTGAGAACACCTTTATTTAACCAGGTAGGCTAGTTGAGAACACCTTTATTTAACCAGGTAGGCTAGTTGAGAACACCTTTATTTAACCAGGTAGGCTAGTTGAGAACACCTTTATTTAACCAGGTAGGCTAGTTGAGAACACCTTTATTTAACCAGGTAGGCTAGTTGAGAACACCTTTATTTAACCAGGTAGGCTAGTTGAGAACACCTTTATTTAACCAGGTAGGCTAGTTGAGAACAAGTTCTCATTTACAATTGCGACCTGGCCAAGATAAAGCAAAGCAGTTCGACAGATACAACGACACAGAGTTACACATGGAGTAAAACAAACATACAGTCAATAATACAGTATAAACAAGTCTATATACAATGTGAGCAAATTAGGTAAGAAGGGAGGTAAAGGCAAAAAAGGCCATGGTGGCAAAGTAAATACAATATAGCATGTAAAACACTGGAATGGTAGTTTTACAATGGAAGAAAGTGCAAAGTAGAAATAAAAATAGTGGGGTGCAAAGGAGCAAAATAAATTAATTAATTAAATACAGTTGGGAAAGAGGTAGTTGTTTGGGCTAAATTATAGGTGGGCTATGTACAGGTGCAGTAATCTGTAAGATGCTCTGACAGTTGGTGCTTAAAGCTAGTGAGGGAGATAAGTGTTTCCAGTTTCAGAGATTTTTGTAGTTCGTTCCAGTCATTGGCAGCAGAGAACTGGAAGGAGAGGCGGCCAAAGAAAGAATTGGTTTTGGGGGTGACTAGAGAGATATACCTGCTGGAGCGTGTGCTACAGGTGGGAGATGCTATGGTGACCAGCGAGCTGAGATAAGGGGGACTTTACCTAGCAGGGTCTTGTAGATGACATGGAGCCAGTGGGTTTGGCGACGAGTATGAAGCGAGGGCCAGCCAACGAGAGCGTACAGGTCGCAATGGTGGGTAGTATATGGGGCTTTGGTGACAAAACGGATTGCACTGTGATAGACTGCATCCAATTTGTTGAGTAGGGTATTGGAGGCTATTTTGTAAATGACATCGCCAAAGTCGAGGATTGGTAGGATGGTCAGTTTTACAAGGGTATGTTTGGCAGCATGAGTGAAGGATGCTTTGTTACGAAATAGGAAGCTAATTCTAGATTTAACTATGGATTGGAGATGTTTGATATGGGTCTGGAAGGAGAGTTTACAGTCTAACCAGACACCTAAGTATTTGTAGTTGTCCACGTATGCTAAGTCAGAGCCGTCCAGAGTAGTGATGTTGGACAGGCGGGTAGGTGCAGGTAGCGATTGGTTGAAGAGCATGCATTTAGTTTTACTTGTATTTAAGAGCAATTGGAGGCCACGGAAGGAGAGTTGTATGGCATTGAAGCTTGCCTGGAGGGTTGTTAACACAGTGTCCAAAAAAGGGCCAGAAGTATACAGAATGGTGTCGTCTGCATAGAGGTGGATCAGAGACTCACCAGCAGCAAGAGCGACCTCATTGATGTATACAGAGAAGAGAGTCAGTCCAAGAATTGAACCCTGTGGCACCCCCATAGAGACTGCCAGAGGTCCGGACAGCAGACCCTCCGATTTGACACACTGAACTCTATCAGAGAAGTAGTTGGTGAACCAGGCGAGGCAATCATTTGAGAAACCAAGGCTGTCGAGTCTGCCGATGAGGATGTGGTGGTTGACAGAGTCGAAAGCCTTGGCCAGATCAATGAATACGGCTGCACAGTAATGTTTCTTATCGATGGCCATTTATTAGTGTGTTTTTGTTTGACCCTCAGGAAGGGGGCTAAAGATGTGACTGACACAGGAACCAACTTTGCCACGATTCTAAAAAATGAAAGAGATATTTGAGACCTCTCTCTAACCAATTAATTGTACACAAGTTATGTTTTCAGTTTGTGAGTGTGTGATATGGGGGTGTAGAACAGGGAATGCGCCACAATTTTGTAGGAAACAGGTGGGGGGGGGGGTCTTTCGACTAGATAACACAGCCACAAAGTTAGATTCCACAGCTACAAAGTCAATAATGGCACAAAAAAATGCTTAATTTAGGGTTTGGGTTAGGCATAAATTTAGCAGTTTGGTTAAGGTTAGGTTTAAAGTATATTTTTAGGAAGATAAATTGTAGAAATGGGTGGGGTTTAGCTCTAATTATGACTTTGTGGCTGTGCATCATCATCATGAATTTTACAAGTGACACTTTGCCCTATGAAAGTACAATATCTTAACAATTTGACTGCTGACATGCATCAACAGTGGACTAATGAAAAAGATAACAAAAGACAGTATTTTGAGTGGATTTTCTCTTTAACTAGCAAAGACCCAGGTGAAGGTTCACCGCATTCAGTGTCCTACCTGAAATCAATCAGAGTGCACAAACAATTCATTCAAACGGACCAATAAACTCACAGTTCCAAGTCACATGATTGAAGTAAATCACTACTTCTAGGCTTTCACCTGTGTGTTTTTTGGCCTCAATATTTGTTTTGTTTGTTTGTTGTTGTTTTAGCTTAGGAGTACAAGGATTAGTCTCAGCTAATGAGTGGAAAGTAGCGTCTGCAACTAAAACCTACAAAATACCCTGACCTTCAACATTTGGAATCCCCTGTTGCCTTCCCTCCCTTGTTATCCACAATCAGTGTCTTGTGGGCCACACCTGTATATATCCAACATCATTCTCAAGCCGAAAAGGTTGCTTCCCTTCCTCAAGGCCATGGCTAGTCTAAACGATTTGAGTGCGAGGTTTTACTCCTACAACAAGATGTACAGTTATGAAATGCGACTCCAGAGCTTTGCCGATTGGCCTTTTCGTGAGGAATGTCAATGCACACCTGAAATGGTAAGATGAAGAACCCACCATTCAGTATCGCACAATGTTTCCTGTCAGTGAGGATGCTGGGGTCACCTGTAACTCTCAAACCCTTCGCTGTATGTGGGGTGTTCAGTAGTTACATTTATACACTGACTCCATGTGAACTACACCATGTTTTAATGTTTAGAAATGTCAATCATATTTTTTTAAACATGCTGATATGCTCATTTCATATCAGAGGAAAAAAATCTTTCAATTAAAGACTCACTTCTTGCAGCAATTTTGCACAGCTCCACAAGCCGTGTGCCTCCAGTTGAGAAACTAAACTTCCTCCCCAGTTAAGATTACAAACAGGTGTTCGGAGTATGCTAGATGGCTAATTGGCACAGGAAGCTAGCTACCCATGTCTTCTGTAAATAAGCAATGTAACATGGAGATGTGGCCTTGTGGGAACACTAACCCTATATATGGTCCTTCTGTAGCTCAGTTGGTAGAGCATGGCGCTTGTAACGCCAGGGTAGTGGGTTCGATTCCCGGGACCACCCATACGTAGAATGTATGCACACATGATTGTAAGTCGCTTTGGATAAAAGCGTCTGCTAAATGGCATATATTATTATTATTATTATAAAGATGTGTAGCATTAAAAAAATATTTCTCACTGTTTCCAAAACTACTGCAAGTAATGAGTTCATTTAGAGACGCGTCGGGGCGCTTACCAAAACTCCCTCGCCAATAGGTGCTAAAGACATTAGCGTCTGACTGGGGTAGGCTCACCTGATACCTTACATTTCAATGAAGGTCTGGTCAGAATGACTTTACTCTGAAATGACGGGCAGGGAGAAAAGAGGTCATGAAATGTAGGTCAAGCACTTATTTTCTACAGGAGAGTTTTACATAGACATGAATCAGCCTTCTGACAACTACATAACACCCTGACCCTCTCCAATATGTCCCTGGTTGTGCAGGTTGATTATGATCCAACAACCAACTCGTGATGCCCCTAGCTTTGAATCATAACTAGGACGAGTCTTGGGCAATTCAGTCACACACAGAATTGCCCAAGACAGATCCTAGTTACACTTTAGACTTGGATGATATTTGTTGGACTTTTATGAGTGGTTACACGTTAATGCTATTGTGTAAACTGCTGTGATTGCATTTGAGCCCTTCCTGGCTGCCCAGCGGATGGCTGTGTCCAATGTGACATGTGGAAATTTACTAAAAAGCAGGTGTTAGATTTTGTTTTGTCTGGTGCATTTTCTTCAGTCCTCCCTTGACCCTTACCCCTCCCTCTGCTTCTGGTGTTAAACTGTGTGGTGACAGCTCCCTGCCATGTTACTTAACAACTGACACGGCCACACCACATAGTCAGACCCCTACAATGTTACCACGTTGCTTAACCCTCAAACAGCCACGACCATAAGGGGTTCAATTTGATATGTATTTGTTGATGCTGTCATCCATCTCGTATATGTTATGAATTATATGTATTTTCAAAATACAAATTCCAATTTGTTGCTTAAGTTAGCTAGGTGGTCTAAGGCACTGCTTCTCATTGCTAGAGATGTCACCACAGACCATGGTTCGATTCCAACTGGCTGTGATTGGGAGTCCCATAGGGCGGTGCACAACTGTCCCAACGTCTGCTGTGTCCAGGAATGTTTTGTGAGCACTGACTATATAAACAAATCCAGACAAAGTTGTAATAAGTCATCACAAACAGTGTACAGTTTATGTATTACTGTCAATGCTTTTACACAATGTAGAAACATAATATTTCACATGACTTTGTAATTTCAATGACAGCTATTTGTATCATCACTAACTTTTATAATGAATGTATTTACAATGTTTACATGGGAGTTTCTAGGGCACAGCATGTGCTTCAGAAGTAGCTAGACTTCTTAGCCTATACTGGGCCTATGTCTTTAATAGATTTCTTTTTCTTTTTTCTCCTAAACTTAAGTTGAGAGTATCAAGAAAAAATGTAAATTCAGCAATGCTAGGTGGCTAATTGTAGCCTAGGGGTTAGGGGTAGGTTTAGCTGAGTAGTTGTTTAAATGCTAAAGTTGTCTGTATTGATTGGCCTACCATGTGACCTAACCTACACTTAACCCTGACCACATCAGAAATGTCTACCAGTAGAATGGTGCATTGGCTCATTTCATCTGCACCAGGTTGCCAGTTAAGGTACCTACAGCTAACCGTCAAACAGCCAGACAATTCCATCAGGCAGCCTTATCTCCAGGAATTTTCCCTGACCAGGACAAATCGTGCTCAAATTTGAGCCTTCTACCCACCATAGGCTTATGTTAGATATGTGACTTGCCAGTGTCTATTTGCAGATGGCGACGGCAGGGTTCGTCCACTGCCCCAGTGTGAACGAGCCTGATGTGGCCTGCTGCTTCTTCTGTCTCAGAGAGCTGGAGGGCTGGGAGCCTGAGGACAACCCCTGGTAAACTTGGTCCTTACACTAGAGTTATTATTGGTCAGATAAAGCTCTGTGCCTGAACTGTTTAAGAAACCAAGTCCTCACCATTCACATTGGATTCAATAGCATTATCGTTCAGTAGAAACGCTGTACCATTTGACATTTTGTATTATCAGCAAAGCCTTTCAGTTGTCTTGTTAAGTCTTAATGATCTACATGCTTCTGTGTTGTCTGTCCTCTGTAGGTCTGAGCATATCAAACGGTCTCCTAACTGTGGCTTCCTGGCCATGAAGAAAGACTTTGGGGAGCTGACTGTGGCTGAGTTCTATCACCTGGAGCAGGAGAGACTGCGTATCTACATTGTACGTCACCAATCCTATATGTATATAAACTCAACAAAAAAAGAAACGTCTTCACTGTCCACTACGTTTATTTTCAGTAAACTTAACATGTGTAAATATTTGAACATAAGATTCAACAACTGAGACAAACTGAACAAGTTCCACAGACTTGTGACGAACAGAAGTTGAACGATGTGTCCCTAAACAAAAGGGGTCGGGGGGGTCAAAATCAAGTCAGTATCTGGTGTGGCCACCAGCTGCATTAAGAACTGCAGTGGATCTCCTCATGGACTGCACCAGATTTGCCAGTTGTTGCTGTGAGATGTTACTCTTCCACCAAGGCTCCTGCAGATTCCCAGACATTTCTGGGGGGAATGGCCCTAGCCCTCACCCTCTGATCCAACAGGTCCCAGACGTGCTCAATGGGATTGAGATCCGGGCTCTTCGCTGGCCATGGCAGAACACCAACATTCCTGTCTTGCAGGAAATCACGCACAGAACGAGCAGTCTGGCTGGTGGCATTGTCATGCTGGAGGGTCATGTCAGGATGTGCCTGCAGGAAGGGTACCACATGAGGGAGGAGGATGTCTGTAACGCACAGCGTTGAGATTGCCTGCAATGATAACAAGCTCAGTCCGATGCTGTGACACACCGCCCCAGACCATGACGGACCCTCAACCTCCAAATCGATCCCGCTCCAGAGTACAGGTCTCGGTGTAACATTCATTCCTTCAACGATAAATGTGAATCTTACATCACCCCTGATGAGACAAAACCGCAACTCATCAGTGTAGAGCACTTTTTGCCAGTCCTGTCTGGTCCAGCGATGGTGGGTTTGTTCCCATAAGCGACGTTGTTGCTGGTGAGGACCTGCCTTACAACAAGCCTGCCTACAAGCCCTCAGTCCTGCCTCACCTCAGCCAATTGCGGACAGCCTCAGCACTGATGGAGGGATTGTGCATTCCTGGTGTAACTCGGGCAGTTGTTGCCATCCTGTACCTGTCCCTCAGGTGTGATGTTCGGATATACCGATCCTGTGCAGATGTTGTTACACGTGGTCTGCCACAGAGGACGATCAGCTGTCCCCCTGTAGCGCTGTCTTAGGTGTCTCGCAGTTCGGACCTTAATCTATTACCCTGGCCACATCTGCAGTCCTCATGCCTCCTTGCAGCATGCCTAAGGCACATTCACACAGAAGAGCAGGGACCCTGGGCATCTTTCTTTTGGTGTTTTTCAGAGTCAGTATAGGCCTCTTTTTAGTTTTCTTAACTGTGACCTTAATTGCCTACTGTCTGTAAGCTGTTATTGTCTTAACGACTGTTCCACAGGTGCATGTTCATTAATTCTTTATGGTTCATTGAACACGCTTGGGAAACAGTGTTTAAACCCTTTACAATGAAGATCTGAAATTATTTGAATTCGTAAAAATCATCTTTGAAAGACAGGGTACTGAAATGGACGTTTCTTTTTTTTGCTGAGTTTCTGTGCTGTTTCTTAAGACTTTTTTTCCCCCCAATGGGAACATTTGTCTTGGCCACACACTACTGCCATATTAAGAATAAACATCATATACAGGTAACTGCCAAAATAATAGAAACTGCAGTTAATGATGGATACAGTTGTGGTTCTTGACTTAATTAGGTAATTAACATCGCATCATGCTTAGGGTCAGATATAAAAATGCTGGGCAGACCATTTTGGCTTCCATGGCTAAGCCCGGATAGGATGACAATACAACCCTTCCACAAGGCACGAGTGGTCACTGACTGTTTTGATGCGCATTAAACAATGTGTACCATATGACATGGGTGTCTCAGTCACCAGATCTCAACTCTAATTGAATGCTTATGGGAGATTCTGGCGCTGTGCCTGAGACAGCATTTTCCTCCTCTAACAAAACACCAAATTATGTCATTTTTTGTGGAAGAATGGTGTCGCATCCCTCCAATAGAGTTCCAGACACTTGTGAAATATATGCCCAGGTGCATTGAAGCTGTTCTTGCTCGTGATGGCCCAACTCCCAATTAAGACCTTTTGTTGGTGTTTCCTCTTTATTTTGGCAGTTACCTGTGTATTTACCTGTAGATCGTATTCAAGGCAAATGCTTGCTGTAGAGTACTTTACCCTTGGAAGTTCTATGTAGACTCAGGCCTTCACTGAAAGTTATGATATTCTTTAGGTTTGAGCTATATTTAATACTTGCTGTCGTTTTTCAGTTTACTAATGTAGGCCTAAGCTGTTGTCATTTCTACTGTTGTAGAGGAAGACTATCCATTTGAAGATCGCCAATTTTCGAGATGAGGTGGAGAAAACAGTTAATTACATGAGGACGCTGTTTGATTCGGGATCTGTGATGTAGTTGTATATTTTAGCCTTGGGTGTTTTATCTGTAAATATTTTAGTGAATAAAGCTCTTCTATTTTCTACCGTGTTACATAATGTTTTAGAACTATTTGAATGCAGAATTGCATTTTACCACAAGGTGGCGCCTTCACACTGGTTGTATGTAGCCCTGTTTTCCAGTGGTGGGAAAAAGTACCCGATTTGTCATACTTTAGTCATTTTCTATCTGTACTTTTACTTTACACCATTGCTGTTTTCCAACATTGTCACAGACATGTAGGCTACTATAGCTCAGCTTCTCTATAGCCCACATGAAAGCATCTGGTTTGTGTGTTGCATTTAGACATTTTTCCTTTTGATTAGAATGGGAAGATTGCATTGACAACTTTGATCTGATCCTAGATTCACATTGCTACTCTGAGATACTTTCTGGACCGTAACGCCCCAGGGGCAAATGATTTACCTTTTTTTAAAGGCACAGATTAACCTTGGATTATTTTCCTACTTTTCTCCCCCAAAGTACTTGCCGTTGAGTTTTCCTGAATATGAGACAACCACAGTTTATTTTCAAACCTTGACCCTGGACAGATGGCCCCGAGCCCCTCCCTCTACACCAACTGTTGCTCTAGTAACATCTGTCACTTATAGGGGTGCGTTCAGCAGGGTGAGGGGTGTCCATGTCACTTGCATAGGGGTGTGGTGAGACGCAGGACACGAAGTGTGCACAGGGAGCTTAGGTGTTCCTGGAGAGGAAACTGTTGTAGCTGAATTGGCAGTTGGTTGTCACGGCAGCAGGAGATGCTGTAGGTGTGACTAGTATGTGAAAGGGGAGGAGGGTATTAGATGCTGTCCCACTGCCTTTCTGTAGTGGATTAATGTCTAACGCAACACACAGCCACTGAGCTCCAATCAGCTGCTTAATATCACTTTATCCAGTTGCTAGATTTGTATTTTTCTCTCATGTGATCTCACAATATAGTGGAACTTGTCTCTGTATTAGCCCACATTTCGAAACACTTTTGAAGTCTTGTTCTGTTAGGATGTAGGACTTCGTCAGCAATGGCCTAGTATTATCTGCAGCTTCTTGCATATTGTGTTTTACAATGTGATAACCTGTAAAACTACCAGCATAATAAAATGAAGCATACCCTAAAGTTAAAACTGCTGCAACCACATTCCCTAATAATACAGGTATATTTGTTTCTAATTAATTATCTGCTGCATTACTACAGTACTTTAGCACCACACAACTGCCGATTCATCCAGCAATGTACTACTGTTGCACCGC
Source organism: Oncorhynchus keta (assembly GCF_023373465.1). NCBI lineage: Eukaryota > Metazoa > Chordata > Actinopteri > Salmoniformes > Salmonidae > Oncorhynchus > Oncorhynchus keta. The sequence goes on along the minus strand of NC_068448.1, from coordinate 13,787,659 downwards.
ACCCTCTCCGAATAATCGATGCCCTCCACCTCTCAATGGATTTTAGGAACAATCCATCGCGTGCTCAATAGGCCTTGAAATCACCGTTTATATGCTTCGAGTGCAAGAACAATGACGACATACGTCCCTGCTGCGAGACTAACAGCACTTCTGGCGCTTTTAGCAGATTTAATATGCACGAGTTAAATGAGCAGATTTAAGAAAAACGACCACATAGGGGCGTGCTTAACTGTAGGCGTGTTATACCGTCAACAAAGTTGTAATTCTACATTCAAAACGTATTTTACTTCAATTTGAAATCAATGTCAGTGTTCCGTTTTGTGTGTGAGCCTTGCACAGGGCCAACTGCGGGTCGATGATAGCGCAGGTAAAGCCGAGTCTGGCAAGACAAGTCACTCGTCTGAAAGCGTTTAAAGGGATTATTTGGCACTGAGGAAGTTATTCGCGTTGTTGTTCCCCCACACACAACAATAATAAACCACTGAGCAATGTAATGAGAAACTTATATTTATTCATTTTAGATATTTGGTCAAAACGTAAAACCTGTCGCACAGGGAGGTTGATGGAATTGTAAAAACAAACTTTTCTGAGGCCTACATGTGTGAATAAATCATTCTAAATTGGACAATTTCAATGGTTCCTTTGGGGGCCTCCTATAAATAATGAAATTATACCAATTCTCCCAAACTGTCTTACAAAATCCCTTTCTGCCCTCCCAGGTCGCACTGAAACTCCCAACCACCCGATTTATTTGTAAGGTCTGTGGCTGAATCATGTTAATCATCAGGGTTGTGTCCCAAATGGCACCCTAATCCTGAACAGGACTCTGGTAAAAACTAGCGCACTATATAGGGAGGATCAGTCCTCCATTACCCACTGGGCACAGAAGTCCGTTCAATGTCTAGTTTTGATTTGAGTTGTCAACATGTATTCAACGTGAATTTTATGTCATTGGAATTAGGGTAGTTGGGTGGAATTAGGGTAGTTGGGTGGAATTAGGGTAGTTGGGTGGAATTAGGGTAGTGGGGGGGGACTAAATACCCCATTTGAATTTTTGCAAATCCAATTTGTGTTCCATGTTGATTCAATGTCATCATATTTATTTTTTACTTGGAAACAATGTTGCTTCAAGTCTTTACCGACTCATAAAGCTTCCCTCTAGACTTTAGTCAGGCTCCCCAACATCAAAACTTAGCCAGGTCGTTCAAGATTGAAATCGAAATTGGATGTCTATTCACGTCCTGAAGACTACAGGGAATGCCTTCAACCAGCTATCAGGACCAACCGTGAGTGCGATTCCCATCAAGTAGGTTTTGTGGAGGAGTGTAAATCCTTTGACTGGATCATGAAGTTGTGCTTGATCCCATGCTTGGACACTTAAACAAATATATATATACAATTTATTTTAAAAAGTACCTTTTTTTAACCCTATGCCAAATGTTTCAGGGTTAAGTGCCTACACTTAACCTTTAACTTGATGTTTTAGGTAACTAGAACTATACAGAGCAACTTTTTTTTTATTATAATTTTTTTTTTTTCATGCTTTGAGCAACTTCGAAATGTGACGTTTTGGAGAACATACAGTTGAAGGCGGAAGTTTACATACACTTAGGTTGGAGTCATTAAATAATTTCTTGTTAACAAACTACAGTTTTGACAAGTTGGTTACGGCATCTACTTTGTGCGTGACAGAAGTAATTTTTCAATTTTTTTTTTTTACAGACAGTGAATTATAAGTGAAATAATCTATCACAATTGCAGTGGGTCAGAAGTTTACATGCACTAAGTTGACTGTGCCTTTTAAACAGCTTGGAAAATTACAGAGAATTATGTCATGGCTTTAGAAGCTTTTGACAGGCTAATTGACATCATTTGAAACAATTGGAGGTGTACCTGTGGATGTATTTCAAGGCCTACCTTCAAACTCAGTGCCTCTTTGCTTGACATCATGGGAAAATCTAAAGAAATCAGCCAATGCCTCAGAAAAAAAATGTAGACCTCCACAAGTCTGTTTCATCATTGGGAGCAATTTCCAGGTACCATGTTCATCTGTACAAACAATAGTATGCAAGTATAAACACCATGGGACCACGCAGCCGTCATACCACTCAGGAAGGTGACGCGTTCTGTCTCCTAGAGATGAACGTACTTTGGTGTGAAAAGTGCAAATTAATCCCAGAACAGCAATGGACCTTTTGAAGATGCTGGAGGACACAAGTACAAAAGTAACTATATCCACAGTAAAACTCGTCCTATATCGACACAACCTGAAAGGCCTCTCAGCAAGGAAGAAGCTACTGCTCCAAAACTGCCATAAACTGCACATGTGGACAAAGATTGTACTTTTTGGAGAAATGTCCCCTGGTCTGATGAAACTAAAATATAACTGTTTTGCCATAAAGACCATTGTTATGTTTGGAGGAAAAAGGGGGAGGCTTGCAAGCCGAAGAACACCATCCCAACCGTGAAGCACAGGAGTGGCAGCTCTTTGCCACCTTCTCCTCCCTCCTGAATCCTCCCCCTCCCTCCTCCCTCTCTGCAGATGACTTCGTCAACCATTTTGAAAAGAAGGTCGATGACATCCGATCCTCGTTTGCTAAGTCAAACGACACCGCTGGTTCTGCTCACACTGCCCTACCCTATGCTCTGACCTCTTTCTCCCTCTCTCTCCAGATGAAATCTCGCGTCTTGTGACGGCCGGCCGCCCAACAACCTGCCCGCTTGACCCTATCCCCTCCTCTCTTCTCCAGACCATTTCCGGAGACCTTCTCCCTTACCTTACCTCGCTCATCAACTCATCCCTGACCGCTGGCTACGTCCCTCCCGTCTTCAAGAGAGCGAGAGTTGCACCCCTTCTGAAAAAACCTACACTCGATCCCTCCGATGTCAACAACTACAGACCAGTATCCCTTCTCTCTTTTCTCTCCAAAACTCTTGAGCGTGCCGTCCTTGGCCAGCTCTACCGCTATCTCTCTCAGAATGACCTTCTTGATCCAAATCAGTCAGGTTTCAAGACTAGTCATTCAACTGAGACTGCTCTTCTCTGTATCACGGAGGCGCTCCGCACTGCTAAAGCTAACTCTCTCTCCTCTGCTCTCATCCTTCTAGACCTATCGGCTGCCTTCGATACTGTGAACCATCAGATCCTCCTCTCCACCCTCTCCGAGTTGGGCATCTCCGGCGCGGCCCACGCTTGATTGCGTCCTACCTGACAGGTCGCTCCTACCAGGTGGCGTGGCGAGAATCTGTCTCCTCACCACGCGCTCTCACCACTGGTGTCCCCAGGGCTCTGTTCTAGGCCCTCTCTTATTCTCGCTATACACCAAGTCACTTGGCTCTGTCATAACCTCACATGGTCTCTCCTATCATTGCTATGCAGACGACACACAATTAATCTTCTCCTTTCCCCCTTCTGATGACCAGGTGGCGAATCGCATCTCTGCATGTCTGGCAGACATATCAGTGTGGATGACGGATCACCACCTCAAGCTGAACCTCAGCAAGACGGAGCTCCTCTTCCTCCCGGGGAAGGACTGCCCGTTCCATGATCTCGCCATCACGGTTGACAACTCCATTGTGTCCTCCTCCCAGAGCGCTAAGAACCTTGGCGTGATCCTGGACAACACCCTGACGTTCTCAACTAACATCAAGGCGGTGTCCCGTTCCTGTAGGTTCATGCTCTACAACATCCGCAGAGTACGACCCTGCCTCACACAGGAAGCGGCGCAGGTCCTAATCCAGGCACTTGTCATCTCCCGTCTTGATTACTGCAACTCGCTGTTGGCTGGGCTCCCTGCCTGTGCCATTAAACCCCTACAACTCATCCAGAACGCCGCAGCCCGTCTGGTGTTCAACCTTCCCAAGTTCTCTCACGTGCTCCTCCGCTCTCTCCACTGGCTTCCAGTTGAAGCTCGCATCCGCTACAAGACCATGGTGCTCGCCTACGGAGCTGTGAGGGGAACGGCACCTCAGTACCTCCAGGCTCTGATCAGGCCCTACACCCAAACAAGGGCACTGCGTTCATCCACCTCTGGCCTGCTCGCCTCCCTACCACTGAGGAAGTACAGTTCCCGCTCAGCCCAGTCAAAACTGTTCGCTGCTCTGGCCCCCAATGGTGGAACAAACTCCCTCACGACGCCAGGACAGCGGAGTCAATCACCACCTTCCGGAGACACCTGAAACCCCACCTCTTCAAGGAATACCTAGGATAGGGTAAGTAAGGGTAAGTAATCCTTCTCACCCCCCTTCTCCCCCAACAAGATTTAGATGCAAGTGGCTGTTCCACTGGTTGTCATAAGGTGTATGCACCAATTTGTAAGTCGCTCTGGATAAGAGCGTCTGCTAAATGACTTAAATGTAAATGTAAATGTAAATGTTGTGGGGGTGCTTCACAAAATAGATGGCGTCATGAGGGAGTAAAAGTATGTGTATATATTAAAGCACCATCTCAAGACATCAGTCAGGAAGTTAAAGCTTGGTCGCAAATGGGTCTTGCAAATGGACAATGACCCCAAGCATACTTCCAAAGTTGTGGAAAATGGCTTAAGGGCAACAAAGTCAAGTTATTGGAGTGGCCATCACAAAGCTCTGACCCCAATCCTATAGAAAATTTGTGGGCAGAACTGAAAAAGTGTGTGCAAGCAAGGAGGCCTACAAACCTGACTCAGTTACACCAGCTCTGTCAGGAGGAATGGGCCAAAATTCACCCAACTTATTGTGGGAAGCTTGTGGAAGGCTACCCAAAAAAGTTTGACCCAAGTTAAACACTTTTAATGGCAATGCTACCAAATACTAATTGAGTGTATGTAAACTTCTGACCCACTGGAAATGTGATGAAATAAATAAAAGCTGAAATAAATAAATCTCTACAATTATTCTGACATTTCACATTCTTAAAATAAAGTGGTGATACTAACTGACCAAAGACAGAATTTTTACTAGGATTAAATGTCATAAATTGTGAAACTGAGTTTAAATCTATTTGGCTGAAGTGTATGTAATCTAATTCTTCAGTGAGACTGTGAGAGCGTGTTCAGAAACCAGCATGAGCGCTGTGTCTTTTATGAATTGAACACACAATCAGTTCCGATTTTACATTAGTTTAGACCCTCTACAGCTGTGTTTTGTTGCCATCAATTGTGTGCCAGTCTTTGTAGAAAGGGGGGGAAGTGCTGAATATTGGTACTCTACACGAGTGTGATTCAGATGAGACAAACCTAATCTATTGTAGTCATTTTGTGAAGAGAGTATGCCTAATTCAGTATACCGAAAAATATATCATATTTGTGGAAATCCACAAAGTAAACCCTTTATCTTAATTTCTTTTGCCATAAATTACTAACCACATTTTAATGTAAGTAAAGACATGCCAATTTTTTTTTTTTTGTAAATACAAAGTCATGACAGGGGGAAGTTTTGGTACAATTTTGTAAATGCTGACAGGTAATTAATTCATTGGTCGTTTGACATGGTTGGCTCTCGTTGTGTAGGTAAAATTAATTATGCAATAAATGGTAAAGGAAAAACTGTTTTATTTTTTTTATTTTTTACTTTTTGCTAATTTAATAAACTGAAATCACATTTACATAAGTATTCAGACCCTTTTCTCAGTACTTTGTTGAAGCACCTTTGGCAGCGATTAAGTCTTCATGGGTATGATGCTACAAGCTTGGCACACCTGTATTTGGGTAGTTTCCCATTCTCTGCAGATCCTCTCAAGCTCCAGGTTGGATGGGGAGCGTTGCTGTACAGCTTTTTTCAGGTCCTCCAGAGATGTTCGAATTCCTTCAAATTCATGGCTTGGTTTTTGCTCTGACATGCACTGTCAACTGTGGGACCTTATAAAGACAGGTGTGTGCCTTACCAAATTGTATCTAATCAATTTAATTTACTACAGGTGAACTGAACTGTAGCACGAGCTCCAGCAGGTATATCTCTCTGGTCACCCCCAATACCAATTCTTTCTTTGGCCGCCTCTCCTTCCAGTTCTCTGCTGCCAATGACTGGAACGAACTACAAAAATCTCTGAAACTGGAAACGCTTATCTCCCTCACTAGCTTTAAGCACCAGCTGTCAGAGCAGCTCACAGATTACTGCACCTGTACATAGCCCATATATAATTTAGCCCAAACAACTACCTCTTTCCCTACTGCATTTATTTATTTATTTTTCTTCTTTGCACCCCATTATTTCTATCTCTACTTTGCACATTCTTCCACTGCAAATCTACCATTCCAGTGTTTTACTTGCTATATTGTTTTACTTTGCCACAATGGCCTTTTTTTTGCCTTTACCTCATTTGCTCACATCGTATATAGACTTGTTTCTACTATATTATTGACTTTATGTTTGTTTTACTCCATGTGTAACTCTGTGTTGTTGTATGTGTCGAACTGCTTTGCTTTATCTTGGCCAGGTCGCAATTGTAAATGAGAACTTGTTCTCAACTTGCCTACCTGGTTAAATAAAGGTGAAATAAATACAAATTAAAAATGAACAATGGAAACAGGATGCACCTGAGCTCAGTTTTGAGTCTCATAGTAAAGGGTCTGAATACTTATGTAAATAAGGTTTTTATGTTTTTGATTTGAATACATTTGTAATCATTTTAAAAACTTTTGCTTTGTCATTATGGGGTATTGTGTATAGATTTCTGAGAATGTTTTTTTTTTAAAATCCATTTTAGAATAAGAGTAACATAACAAAATGTGGTCTGAATACTTTCGGAAGACACTGTGCATGTAGGGCAGGGTAAAGGGGCAAAGCAGACAGCACCATTTTCTTGTTTTGAAACTGTATGGCTAGCCAGGGGCACATTCCAATACTCAGACATTACAAAAGATGCATTTGTGTTTAGTGAGTCCGCCAGAGGGAATAGGAATAGAGGCAATGTGTTCTCTTGATAAGTGCATGAATTTGACCATATTCCTGTCTTGCTAAGCATTCAAAATGTAGCTAGTACTTTTAGCTGTCAGGGAAAATGTATGGAGTAAAAAGTACAATATTTTCTTGAGGAATATAGTGAGGTAAAAGTAGTCAAAAATATAAATAGTAAAGTACAGATACCTCCAAACTGCTTACGTAAAAATACTTTAAAGTACTGAAGTACTTTACACCACTGGTTTTAAGCTAAGTTGACATGATGATCGATGCTTGGCTGCCTTTTGACTAATACAAATATTCTGGCTCTTATACATTAATCTCATGTACATATAATAATCTCTGTGGTTCCCAACCAGGGGTACTTGGAGCTATTGGTTTGAGCGTGTGTGCCAAGACCAGAATAATGCCGCGTTCAGGTGCTAGTAGGAACTAGGAAACTCAGACATTTCCGACTTGCTAACTGGTTCTAGTTATACACTTGCCACGTTCAATAAATCAGCATGACAGAAATGTCCTACTTCCGACTAGCATGTCAACGCGGAATAAGCACATTTGCTATTTAAAGCAATAGGTTTGACAACTATCGGTAGAGTTGAAATATGTTTTCTTTATGCAGATTGTTTTTATTGTTCACATGAAAATCTGTCACCAATTGGAAGGAAACCTAGCTATTGGTCCTCTTCACATTGATAAATTCACAATTTTGTTATACATAAGTAGCAATTTCATGCTTCACTGTGGGGATGGTGTTCTCGGGGTGTTGGATTTGCGCCAGACATAGCGTTTCCCTTGATGGCCAAAAAAGCTCAATTTTAGTCTCATCTGACCAGAGTACCTTCTTCCAAATGTTTGGGGAGTATACCACGTGCCTTTTGGCGAACACCAAATGTGTTTGCTTATTTTTTTTCTTAAAGCGATGGCTTTTTTTCTGGCCACTCCTCCGTAAAGCCCAGCTCTGTGGAGTGAACAGCTTAAAGTGGTCCTATGGACAGATTCTCCAATCTCCGCTGTGGATCTTTGCAGCTCCTTCAGGGTTATCTTTGGTCTCTTTGTTGCCTCTCTGATTAATGCCCTCCTCACCTGGTCCGTGAGTTTTGGTGGGCAGCCCACTCTTGGCAGGTTTGTTGTGGTGCCATATTCTTTCCATTTTTTAATAATGGATTTAATGGTGCTCCGTGGGATGTTCAAAGTTTCTGATATTTATTTATAACCAACCCTGATCTGTACCTCTTCACAACTATGACCCTGACCTGTTTGGAGAGCTCATTGGTCTTCATGGTGCAACTTGCTTGGTGGCGCCCTTTGCTTAGTGTTGTTGCAGACTCTAGAGACTTTCAGAACAGGTATGTGTGTATATATACTGAGATCATGTGACAGATCATGTGACACTTAGATTGCACACAGGTGGACTTTATTTAATGAATTATGTCACTTCTGAAGGTAATTGGCAGCACCAGATCTTATTTAGGGGCTTCATAGCAAAGGGGTGAATACATATGCACTTTTCCGTTTTTGTTTTTTTACTTCACCAATTGTGACTATTTTGTGTATGTCCATTACATGAAATCCAAATAAAATCCATTTAAATTACAGGTTGTAATGCAACAAAATAGGAAAAATGCCAAATGGGGTGAATACATTTTCAAGGCACTGTATCTAAGTTAAAATACTTTAAAGTACTACTTAAGTTGTTTTTGGGTGGTATCTGTACTTTACTTGACTACTTATATTTTTTACAACTTTTACTTCACATTCCTAAAGAAAATGACTTTTTACTCCATACATTTTACTGGACACCCTAAAGTACTCATTATGTTTAATATGCATAGCAGGACAGGAAATTTGTTTAAATCACACACTTATCAAGAGAACATCCCTGGTCATCCCTACTGCCTCTGATCTGGAGGACTGTTGGAATGTGGCCCTGGCTATCAATAAAAAAAAAAATTTTGAACAAGAAAATTGTGCTTTCTGGTTTGCTTAATAGAAGGAATTTGAAATGCTTTATACTTCTCCTTTTAATACTTAATTATATTTTAGCAATTACATTTACTTTTGATACTTAAGTATAATTAAAACCAAATACTTTAAGACTTTTACTCAAGATTTTACTGGGTGACCTTTACTTTTACGTTAGTCATTTTCAATTGAGTCATCTTTACTTTTACTCAAGTATGACAATTGAGCACTTTTTCCACCAAAGACCACTGTTTTAGTTTGAGCGACACAGATTACAGCCCTTAATTAGTGGATGGGTGTGATCTATTCAGGCCCTTCTCTCTCTCTCGCTCCCTCCCCGTTCCCTTTCTCCCAAAACGCCTTGGGATATGCCCGTCTCCCCCAGGACTGCTAGTATGGCAGATGGAACCTCCTCCCACCGCTCACCCACCTCCCTCCCCCAGGACTGCTAGTATGGCAGATGGAACCTCCTCCCACCACTCACCCACCTCCCTCCCCAGGACTGCTAGTATGGCAGATGGAACCTCCTCCCACCGCTCACCCACCTCCCTCTCCCAGGACTGCTAGTATGGCAGATGGAACCTCCTCCCACCGCTCACCCACCTCCCTCTCCCAGGACTGCTAGTATGGCAGATGGAACCTCCTCCCACCGCTCACCCACCTCCCTCCCCCAGGACTGCTAGTATGGCAGATGGAACCTCCTCCCACCGCTCACCCACCTCCCTCTCCCAGGACTGCTAGTATGGCAGATGGAACCTCCTCCCACCGCTCACCCACCTCCCTCTCCCAGGACTGCTAGTATGGCAGATGGAACCTCCTCCCACCGCTCACCCACCTCCCTCTCCCAGGACTGCTAGTATGGCAGATGGAACCTCCTCCCACCGCTCACCCACCTCCCTCCCCCAGGACTGCTAGTATGGCAGATGGAACCTCCTCCCACCGCTCACCCACCTCCCTCCCCCAGGACTGCTAGTATGGCAGATGGAACCTCCTCCCACCGCTCACCCACCTCCCTCTCCCAGGACTCCCAGAAACAGTGTTGAGGTGCAGAAGGGAGATGGGATGGAGGTTGTGGTATCTTTAGAGAACTGAATACTAAACTACTCTTGCCACCTTTGTTTAAAAGTGCTCTACCTCTACTGGTAGATGTAGAAGCCTCGAGGCAGAATCTCCCTTCTGTATACTTTTGGCCACTTTACTGTGATTTAAATCCATGAGCTGCCTCAGGGGAATTGCAAAATGTATGTAAATATACTGAACAAAAATATAAACGCAACATGCAACAATTTCAAATATTCTACTAAGTTACATAAACTGTAAGTAATTCAGTCAATTGAAATACATTTATAAGGCCCTAATCTACAGATGTCACATGACTGGGAATACAGATATGCATATGTTGGGCACAGATACCTTTAAAAAAAAAAAAAAAAGTAGGTTGTGGATCAGAAAAACAGTCAGTATCTGGTGTGATCACAATTTGCCTCATGCAGCATGACACAACTCCTTCACATAGAGTTGATCAGGCTGTTGATTGGGCCTGTGGAATGCTTTCCAACTCTTCAATGGCTGTGCCAAGTTACTGGAACACGCTGTCGTACCCGTTGGTCTTGAGCATCCCAAACATGCTCAATCAGTGACATTTTCAGCTTTCAGGAATTGTGTACAGATCCTTGCGACATGGCATCATGCTGAAACATGAGGTAATGGTGGTAGATGACAACGGGCCTCAGGATCTCGTCACGGTATCTCTGTGCATTCAAATTGCCATTTGTAGTAACTTGACAAAGAATGCCCACAAACATGTCTATATTACTTTATTTTCAACCTAAGAAATAAAAGGTATACAGCCATCTAGAAACAGCACCAATACAGCAAAACGATACAGCCCAATCAACATGTGATAGTAGCGTTGTACAGATCCAACTCTGGGTGATGACCTCCTCAAAGGGAAAAGTCATGGTTATTGCCAATAATAACATCGCACACATTAATAGCAATCATACTATACTGCAGGTAAGTACAATACATATCCAATGTAATTATTTATATAGTGTCCACACTATAACACCATTTATAAAATGCAATTGTGTTCGTTGTCCATAGCTTAGGCCTGCCCATACCATATGCCCATCGCCACCATGGGGCACTCTGTTCACAACGTTGACATCAGCGAACTGCTCGCCCACATGACGCCATACACGTGGTCTGCAGTTGGGAGGCCGGTTGGACGTACTGCTAAATTCTCTAAAAAGATGTTGGAGGCTCTGGTGGACATTCCTGCAGTCATCATGCCAATTGCATGCTCCCTCAACTTGAGATATCTGTGGCCTTGTGTTATATGACAACTGTACAGTTTAGTGGCCTTTTATTGTCCCCAGTACAAGGTGCACCTGTGTAATGATCATGCTGTTTAATCAGCTTCTTGATATGCCACAGCTGTCAGGTGGATGGATTATCTTGGCAAAGGAAAAATGCTCACTGGGATGTAAACAAATGTGTGCACAAAATGATATAATTAGATTTTTGTGCATATGGAACATTTCTGGGGATCTTTTATTTCAGCTCATGAAACATGGGACACACACTTTACATGTTGCGTTCATATTCTTGTTCAGTGTATAAAGGCTCAGTCTGTACCCCACTTGCCCAAAATATCTTATCCAGTCGACTTTCTATAAGGAAATGCGTATGGAAAAATATCTTACACTGCACTTTCCAGAGCAATAACTCATCTGGAACAGCAAACATGTGGTCTAAGAGGTGGGGTTTCAGTTTGACTGCTGTCCTGGCGTCGTGAGGGAGTTTGTTCCACCATTGAAATCAATCTAACTCTTTGTTTGAGACATCTCTTTTTACAGTACAGTAGGCCTACATGCATGTTAATGTGATGTCTATCACACAAGTCTCTTCTGCCAAGGTGCTGCAGTATGTATTTGGAGGAGCTGCAGTTGGTGTAGTGTGGAAATGTACAATTTTACGCCTCCAAATATGCGGTATATCTCCATATACAGTGCCTTCAGAAAGTATTCACGCACATGGACTTTTTCCACATTTTGTTCCAAAGTGGGGTATTTTATTATCTTTGTCATGACTTCTGCTGAAGTTGGCTCCCCTGCCTGTTCGGGCGGTGCTCCCCTGCCTGTTCGGGCGGTGCTCCCCTGCCTGTTCGGGCGGTGCTCCCTGCCTGTTCGGGCGGTGCTCCCCTGCCTGTTCGGGCGGTGCTCCCCTGCCTGTTCGGGCGGTGCTCCCCTGCCTGTTCAGGCGGTGCTCCCCTGCCTGTTCGGGCGGTGCTCCCCTGCCTGTTCAGGCGGTGCTCGGCGGTCGTCGTCACCGGCCTACTAACCGCCACCGATCCCTTTTTCATTGTCTGTTGGTTTTGTCTTATTAGTTTCACCTGTGTCCTGTTGTATATGTGCTTTATGGGCTTCCTTATTTAAAGTATTTGTACCCGCCCTTGTTTTGTGCGGGATTGATTTTGTGTTACGTGTGTGCGTTCGTTCGTTAGAGGTGTTCGTGTTCTGGACCTGGCACCCTGTGTTTTGGGTGGTCCATATTATTGTCCGTGCCCTGTGTTGTGGCTTGTTGTTTTGTGCTGCATTAAAGTGCACCTTTTCCCTGTGGAACTCTCTGCGCCTGATTCCTTCCTCACCCATCTAGTCCCGCGTGACAGAATCCCTCGCCACTGATGGAATCTGCAGGAGCTGCCGCACCTCCTCTCCCATCGATGGAGGAAAGGGTCCTCCATCATACCAGTGTTCTCCACCGTATTGGATCGGCGATGGATCTGATGGTGGAGAGGATGGATCGATGGGAGAGGAGTGGCCTTCCCACCTCATCTCCAGCACCCCCACCACCAGCACCTCCTACCCCTGCTACCGCATCCGGGTCCGGGTCTCTTCGGCTGGCGCTCCCAAGGGAATATGATGGGACGGCGGCTGGGTGCCAGGGGTTCCTCCTACAGCTTGAACTGTACCTGGGGACCGTTCGTCCTACTCCCTCAGGAGAGGAGAGCGTGAGCGTCCTCGTCTCCTGTCTGACGGGATGAGCCCTAGAGTGGGCAAACGCAGTGTCTGTTCCTTATCGATTCATCTGCGTTTCCAGTGGTGTTGGGAATTCCCTGGCTAGCTCAGCACAACGAGGTGATTTCCTGGTGACATGGGGCTCTTAAAGGGTGGTCAGAGGAGTGTTCAGGCGGGTGTATAGGAGTTGCCGTACAATTTGCGGGAAAACAATGTTCTACTGCACATACAAGCGGCTTCATGTACAGAGATGGAAATATCCGTTAGAGATGTTGGTGATTCTGCTGGTGATTCTCACCTCTACGCAGACGACACCATTCTGTATACTGGCCCTTCTTTGGACACTGTGTTAACTAACCTCCAGATGAGCTTCAATGCCATTACAACTCTCCTTCCGTGGCCTCCAACTGCTCTTAAATGCAAGTTAAACTAAATGCATGCTCTTCAACTGATCGCTGCCCGCACGTCCAGCATCACTACTCTGGACGGTTCTGACTTAGAATATGTGGACAACTACAAATACCTAGGTGTCTGGTTAGACTGTAACCTCTCCTTCCAGACTCACATTAAGCATCTCCAATTCAAAATGAAATCTAGAATCAGCTTCCTATTTTAAAACAAAGCCTCCTTCATTCATGCTGCCAACATACCGTTGTAAAACTGACTATCCTACCGATCCTTGACTTCGGTAATGTCATTTACAAAATAGCCTCCAACACTCTACTCAGCAAATTGGATGCAGTCGATCACAGTGCCATCCGTTTTGTCACCAAAGCCCCATATACTACCCACCACTTCGACCTGCATGCTCTCGTTGGCTTTTCCTTGCTTCATATTCGTCACCAAACCCATTGGCTCCAGGTCATCTACAAGTCTTTGCTAGGTAAAGCCCCACCTTATCTTAGCTCACTGGTCACCATAGCAGCACCCACCCGTAGCATGCGCTCCAGCAGGTATATTTCACTGGCCACCCCCACAGCCAATTCCGCCTTTGGCCACCTTTCATTCGAGTTCTCTGCTGCCAATGACTGGAACGAACTGCAAAAATCACTGAAGCTGGAGACTCATATCTCCCTCACTAACTTTAAGCACTAGCTGTCAGTGCTCACGATCACTGCACCTGTACATAGTGCATTGGTAAATAGCCTATCCAACTACCTCATCCACGTACTGTTATTTATTTTGCTCCTTTGCACCCCAGTATCTCTACCTGCACACTCATCTTCTGCACATCTATCACTCCAGTGTTTAATTGCTATATTGTAATTATTTTGCCACTATGGCCTATTTATTGCCTTACCTCCCTTATCCTACCTCATTTGCACACACTGTATATAGACTTTTTCTATTGTATTATTGACTGTATGTTTGTTTATTCCATTTGTAACTCTGTGGTGTTTGTGTCACACTGCTTTGCTTTATCTTGGCCATGTCGCAGTTGTAAATGAGCTTGTTCTCAACTGGCCTGGTTGAATAAAGGTGAAATAAAATACAAATGAAAAATAAAACGCTAATATATCTTGATTAGATAAGTATTCAACCCCCTGAGTCAATACATGTTAGAAATGCCTTTGACAGCGATTACAGCTGTGAGTCTTTCTGGATACGTTTCTATAACTTTCCTGTAACTCCAGTGTAGATTTGTTTTTAGGTGATTGTCCTTCCGAAAGGTGAATTCATCTCCCAGTGTCTAGTGGAAAGCAGACTGAACCAGGTTTCCTCTAGGATTTTGCCTTTGTTAAGCTCCATTCCGTTTTCTTTTCTTTTTGCCGGGAAAACTCCCCCGTCCTTAACAATGACAAGCATAACCATAACATGATGCAGCCACCACTACGCTTTAAGATATGGAGACTGGTATTCACAGTAATGTGTTGTATTGGATTTGCCCCAAACATAACTTTTTGTCCTGAATACAAAGTGTTAATTGCATTGCCACATTTTTTTGCATTGTTACTTTAGTCCCTTGATGCAAACAGGATGCATGTTTTGGAATATGTTTTATTCTGTACAGGCTTCCTTCTTTTCACTCTGTCAATTAGTTTAGTATTGTGGAGTAACTACAATGTTGTTGGTCCATCCTCAGTTTTTTCCTATCACAGCCTTTAAACTCTGTACCTGTTTTAAAGTCACTATTGGCCTCATGGTGAAATCCCTGAGTGGTTTCCTCCCTCTCTGGTAAGTGAGTTAAGAAGGATGCCTGCATCTTTGCAGTGACTGGGTGTTTTAATACACCATCCAAAGTGTAATTAGTAACTTCATCATGCCCTGAGGGATATTCAACGTCTGTTTTTCTTTGGGATTTTTTTACCCATCTAACAAAAGCTACCAATAGATGCCCTTCTTTGAGAGGCATTGGAAAACCTCCCTGGTCTTTGTGGTTGAATTTGTGTTTAAAATCCACTGCTCGACTGAGGAACCTTTACAATTATCTGTATGTCTGGGGTACTGAGATGAGGTAGTCATTCAAAATCATTGTACACAGGCCTCCTGAATGGCGCAGCGGTCTAAAGCACTGCATCACTACAGACCCAGGTTCGATACCAGGCCGTGTCACAACCGGCTGTGACCAGGAGTTCCATAGGGTGGCTCACAATTGTCTCAGCGTGGTCCGGGTTAGGGAAGGGTTTGACCATGAAGGTTTGATTTAAACACGGAGAGCAGGAGGCAGTAGCTCCCTTCTCATTTTGACCTTTTTAGACCCCACCAAGGGGACACTGAGATTGCGATGATAACGAGCGTGCAGAGGTCAAAGGTCCACGGTAGTACAGTGTGTCTTCCCCTGTTTAAGGCAGATTCCGTGGGACTTAGTCTTTCCCCCGGGATAGCCTGTATGCTGCTATATTCAGCCTCAATAGAGAAAGCTGAGCCCTGGTTTTCATAACACCCAGTTCCTGTACAGAGACAGACAGACCAACAACAAAACGGTC
Organism: Oncorhynchus keta; assembly: GCF_023373465.1. Classification (NCBI taxonomy): domain Eukaryota; kingdom Metazoa; phylum Chordata; class Actinopteri; order Salmoniformes; family Salmonidae; genus Oncorhynchus; species Oncorhynchus keta. The sequence continues at coordinate 13,771,869 of NC_068448.1, read as the reverse complement.
TGACAAACTTTTTCAAGGAAAATGTAATGATTGTCTTCAAAGAAAATGTATTCAAAACATGCAAATAAGGCTAATATTTCAGTTCAAAATAATCACACAAACTCCCATTAACACACATCCACGCTCCCTCTATCCTTTTCTGATTACTACACGGGGCTCAGCTTTCAGTCTGGCAGAGCGAGCATATGTGCATGGCTTTCATTTCTATTGTATTCAGTCTGTGTGCCAGTGTGTGTTTGTGTTTTAGCGAGCGAGGGAGAGGGAGGGAGAGAGACGGGAACAAGGACCCATCTGTCAGAGTGGCGTGGAACTGCCCCCCCCTCTAAATCCATCCCAAGGGGGAAGAGGAAAGACAACTGACTTGTGGTAGTTTTTTGTTGTTGTGAGGATGGGGGGCCGATGACGACAATCATAACAACAAAAGCAGCATTAAAAACCTAGTATAAACTCAAACCATCAAAGCTCCTTTCTTGCCCACCTGAGTGTGCCATTTTGTTATTGGCAGATTCACCTAATATTTGTTTTCTTCTCATATTTGTCCAACTGGATATTTTAATCACAGCATTGGAGCAGGCAGGAGGGACAGAATGCCCCCCCGGTGAGGACTGTGGGAAGTTAAGGAACACTACTATTCATCATTCCCAGAGCTACTGTTCCCGGAGCAGGCTGTAAGTGTGATGACTGGCATGGAGTCAGGGGTTACCTGGGGGAACGTGGTTACCTCGGAAACAGGGGTTACCTGGGGGAACGTGGTTACCTGGGAGACAGGGGTTACATGTGGGCTGTGATATTTAGAGGGAGCAGAGAGGTGCACATGACAGACACTGAGTCTGGTTACACATAGGTTGACACACACACACATGTAACTTCTGGTTTCCACATGGGGACAGCTTGGGACTATAGGGTTCTGTCTTCAATTCTGTCAACATGTAGTTATTGACATGGCCTTGTTCTGTTCAATGTTCTCTACCTATATGGTACTCTAAATAACCCAATTCATGTTAAGTTCAATATTTTACAAGATGAAAAATTGATGACATTCAAACCAATGAGGGTTTTGAACTTTAAAGCCATTTATCTCGGAATCATCTTTTTGCAGATAGAACCTTATAGTCCCACGCTCTCGATAGGACGATGCGGTGCACCCAAGCACGTGCAAACCCTCAGAAACCAAACCATTCCATCCCCACTCTATCCAGTCGCCCCCATGGCAATGCGCTGATGAGGAATGAAAAGGCCATGTGGGTATGAACGTTATTCCATTATCTCAGTGCTGTTTCAGCACGAGATATCAAGTGAGGCAGGCGTACCCCCCCCCCTCCATATCTGACCATCTGTCCATCCAATGATCTAGAGAGTCCTATAGCCTAGCCCGGCAACTTAGTGTCATGGGATTTTAAAATTCTCATTTTACTCAATCGTGCTGCAATATGTAATCTTTACAACATCTAAAAGATCAAGCAATGTTTTAAATCTGTAGGCCTACAGTGTGGACTGTCTGCATGAGACATGGTAAGCATAACTTGTCTGTCTATGATAAGTGACAAATGCATAGCTTACTTTTATCTGTGGCATGGAGAACATAAGTTAGAGAGGAAACTGAGATGTAAAAGTTAGTTTTTTCGATGAGAGAGAGAGAGGCAAGAAAGCCCGGGAGCCGACTCACAAGCACAGATGTGATCCTCATGCGGCACAATGGGATCAATGCGGGGCACGTGCGACCCGCAAGCCTGGTCTGTCAATGGCATCCGAACACAATAGAGCCCCTACTGCGTCGCGGCTCGCCACGCACGGGTACATCACATGATGCGCGTTTGTTATAATATATGCCATTTTAGCAGACGCTTTTATCCAAAGCGACTTACAGTCATGTGTGCATATGACTCAGATGTTGTGAAATTGCAAAAAGAAACGTATCTTAGACTAAATTATGCTAGGGGCAGGCAGGACTTATGTGTGCAAACAGGTTTAAGTGTTTAAAGGACTTTTAAAACGTTTCATTAAACTTTTAAAATACCATTTAAACTACCAGTTAAAGCAATGAACTTTGAAAAAGCGTTTTACCCCATCGCAAAGCATCCCCAATTTAGACATTCATTTGCTTCTTCCACTTATTAGCCCCATATACCCTACTCCCCCGTCTCTGTGCCCAGGAACAGTTGGATGAGTCAAGCAGCTAATAAGTTATCTGATTTCAACCGTTTGGTGCGCCAGAATATTTTTTTTTTTTTATATATATATATGTGTGTGTGTGTGTGTGTGTGTGTGTGTGTGTGTGTGTGTGTGTGTGTGTGTGTGTGTGTGTGTGTGTGTGTGTGTGTGTGTGTGTGTGTGTGTGTGTGTGTGTAAATACAAGTTGTAAAACGAAAACAAAGTAGATTTGAAATAAAACGAAACTTTTTTTAATTTTCTCAAAACTGATAGGCCCTATTATTTTCCGTCAGATATGATTAAGTCTTGAGTTGTATATCAAATCTACTTTATTTTCGTTTTACAACTTTTATATATAAAAAAAAGTATGATATTACGAGAGCGTTCTGGCGCACCAACCGGTTGAAATCAGATAACTTGTGTGCTGCTTGACTGTTCCTGGGCACAGAGACGGGGGAGTAGGGTCTATGGGGCTAATAACTGGAAGAAGCAAATTAATGGACGGGTGAACAACGCATACACCTGCTCTTACCATACCAAGCTGCCAAAATCACTTACTCATACCGCGATGGATGAGCGTCCTTTCCTCAGACTGCGTAATTAAAATATCCGAAACTCTTTGTAACATGATTCCAACACATGATGCGGTCATCCAAGCGTTCTAATTTAATGGATATTTAAAGTATTGTGCAGAATGAGCTCCGCCAATTGTTTAGGAAAGGTAATTACAAATTGGGTTACAGCACAACCGTAGCTATAGACTTCTCACATTTCCAATATATATCTTAATTGAGACCCAAATCCTCCTTTTACAATGCATTGAATTGCAAAATAAATCTCATGGTTGCCTATTTCAATCTATGAGATATGCAATAATATTTTGAAATGGGGAAAAATAATAATGTGACAATTTTGGACAAATGGTATTGTGTAAAATAATTATGGAATTGTGGACATTTTCTAAAACTCTCTCTCTCACACACACACACATTGGTGACGCATGTACGGTTGTTTGGACCGGACACTTTGGGCTCGAACCCGCCATGCGCGTTTGGCATGAGGTGAGGCGCACGTGGGAGGGGCCAGTCAATCTCCTAAAGGCTGAACTCCGACATATTCGTGCCAGTCGGAGATGAAAAAGTCTCAGGCGCACTGATGGATAATTGAGGGAAAGAAAGGGAACTTGGAAAGGACGGTGACACTGTGCGCAACAGAAAGAAACGGTTGAGTTAAATCATTTTCGTTGGTAGTGGGACTTTGGAAGTTAGCCAGACGTCTGACAAATTTGGAAGTGCGAGTTGTAAACAGGTGAGTTTTTTAATGTTATAAAATAAATGACTTTCATGTGGTCCTGTTCCAGATCATTTAGCATTAATCACATAGGATTTCTGCAATGGGTGCCAACAGATACAGATAACTGTAAACTACATTTATATTCATTTATTTACTGTTTTCTATAACAGGAAAATGAATTAATGACGATGACATTCTTCATAATCGTCCTATAACAATGCCACCAAAAAACGAAACTATAATGCATTATCGGATCATATCAACAAGAAAGTGAGACCGCTAACTGTACTGGCGGAATATAGACAGCATGTTATGGTTTCTATTTTACCATATGCAATAGGCTACTATTGTCGGTGTCAAATACAGTTAGCCTACAATTGTAGGAAACTGTCGCACTTTTACGCACGGCTTCTCAGTCAGTAACTAGGACAACGTAGTTTTAAAACAATAATGTCTGCACTTAAGCAGGGATTTAGGCTATTTGGATTCTGGTGTGTTTGAGAAAGTTCACCCGAGTCCACAATTAACGTTTTATATCCTTTGGACTCAGAAATCAATCTCGTGTAGTGGCATTTTTTATAACAACTGCTAGCAAAATTGGATTTAAAACCGTATTGATTCCGCTCAGCAAAGCAAATAAAATCTAGCTGTTAATGCAGAATATATTTGTTCCCGTGTTTGTTCACTCGTCTATATACCCTCAATTTAATCTGAGGGTTTTATATGCTGGACAAATCCCTTCGTGTCCCAGATTGACAGTGTCTCCAAAATCACGACATCAACAGCAGGGAACCACCGAGTTTAGCCCCAAAGTGTCTCACATTAGGTCGACTACCAACGACAGAATTATACTGCTTACTGCAAATTGAACGCATTTTCCTCAATTATATTTCTGTCAGAGTTGAGAGATGTTCTGTATCCGCTCAAATATTCATCCATTCGGTGGGATGGAAAATGAGCTTCCTGGGCTTGTTTGCGCTGTCCACACAGCAGTTCTGAAAGGATTATCTCATGTCTAGGCAACCAATATAATGGGAACAGCTAATAGGTCGACTCATTTCAATAATACTTAGCCTACTACATTAGGGATGGTGGTGCCATCCCTAATTATCCATCTCAAAATGTCTGCTCATTTCAGCTCTGTCCTGATTTCTATGGCAAACAGGAAACAATGTGCTTGATCAAATATGTATTTTTTATTTCTTCAGATCACAATGTCTAAACGTGGAGAGGTGTCTGAACTGGTCAGTTCCCTGGGCTGGCTAGAGGAGGACATGAGCTCCCAGGATGGAGAGGGAGGTCTAGAGATGGGGGGCCGCTATAGCCTGGGCCCCGAGGGCTTCGGAAGCATTGGGCATGGCAGCGAAGGCATTGAGGATCAGGAGGAGGAAGACATTTATAATGATGGTGATGAGGAGGCTGGAATGGACGGAGAGAACGAGGCTCCAAAACGGAGGGGCCCCAAGAAGAAGAAGATGACCAGAGCCAGACAGGAGAGGTTCAAGGCGAGACGCAGCAAAGCCAATGCCCGCGAACGCTCCCGCATGCACGGGCTAAACGATGCGCTAGAAGTGTTACGCAAGGTCATGCCCTGCTACTCCAAGACCCAGAAACTGTCCAAGATCGAGACCCTGCGGCTGGCCCACAACTACATATGGGCCCTGTCTGAGGTGCTGGAGAGCGGTCAGTCCCCAGAGAGCCACGGCTTCATAGAGATGCTGTGTAAAGGCCTGTCCCAGCCCACCAGCAACCTGGTGGCTGGGTGTCTCCAGCTGGGGCCTTCAGCCCCCTTGATGATCAACAAGCTGGATGAGAAGCCCTGTGGCGTTCTGGGAGTTGGGGGTGGTCTAGGGGGCCAGCCTTGTGGTCATCAACCACTGAGTGGTCACTACCCCTCTACGGGCCTGCCTAGCCCTCCCTACGGTTCACTGGAGGCCTCCCACCTACTCCACATGAAAAGCTTCAAGGGAGTGCCCTACGAGCAGCACCCCTCCCCTAAAGATTGTAGTAGCAACGGCACCCCCCCTTACGACGGGCCCCTCACTCCTCCCCTCAGCATCAGCAGCAACTTCACCCTGAAGCAAGAGCCCTCCCCCCACGAGGCTGAGAGGAACTACCCCTCCCACTACCTCTCGTCCCTTCCCCATTTCCCCCCCACCTCTCTGGGCGGGCTGCCAGGGCCTCAAGCCTACCTCTTCCAGGCCTCACGCTACGAACTGCCCCTAGACATCCAGGCCTTCGACTCCTTCCCTCCACCACACATGATCGCCTCACAGATGGGCACCATCTACAGTGAGTGAAGGAGAAAGTGAAGCTGCGTGGCCAGGGGAGAGATCTGTACAGAGCCCTGCCTCTGGTCCTGCAATCCTGCTGCCCATACGTATAGGCCCGTGACTCTATGAATTACTGTGTAGAGAGACAATGATATGACATTTACACTGCTATCTTACTCTGGGAGACTGTAGAATGCTCAGAGAGAGACTCAACTCAACCTACCTGATCATAAAGAACTACTGAAAAGATAAAAATACGCCCTTAATAGTATTATTAATTTATTCTCATTGTTTATTGTTTCTATTTCTGTCTGGATAAGTCCACCCCCAGTTCCTATTACAGGCTATGTAGCTATAATACTTGTTATTGTTTACCAAATCAGATATCCAGGTATATGCACTGACTGCACACTGTCTCAGATATCCATGACCAGGGATCTCCACTAAATGGCTCTACACAGTCTACGCAAACAGAGCTTAAAAATCCTGCGAAATAAATGTACGTAGAACTAGGTAGAGAGCAAGACTGTGTAGACCCCTTAAAACCCAGGGGTGCTTGGGTAGAAAGTCCTCAGTGTGCCTGAAGATGAGGAGGAAGTGACACAATGTTGTTCGACCCTCATTTACTATAACTTCTGCACTTAGGCCAATACTGTAGCCAGTATGCTATTAGCCGTATGAACAGAAATTAATTTAATTTATATCTGTATTTAATATTTATTTTTTAGAACTATTGTCTGTTCCTTTTTGCATTTCCTCAGCACTGATTTCTGTTTTGCTGTCTTCGTCGTGCAGTGCATTGTCAGTCACTGGCAGCTTTACTGATGAAGTATTACAATTATTTATTTGAAGTACCTTTCAAGTGTTTCTCAGTTTTGGTGTCGATCACTACTTTGTCATACTATTTTTGTAAATATTTTGCTGTTTCGCACTTAATTGAATAAATATTCGTATTATATACTATTTCTGTTGCAACACATTGTGCCATGGTTTGAAGTCTTTTCACACAAAGGAAATGAGGACGGGTCAGATATAGGCTACCAGATAGAGTATATCAGTTTCAGCCACACATCATTTACTCCATAGTGCCATTAGATATGGATAGGTATATCACCAGTGGACTTTGAAAAACAGTCAAGGTCCCATATTAGGACGGAATATATCTTTGTTCCTCTGTTGGTTTAACAATCCCACAATAAAATATACAAATAGGGGCATCTGTTATGGATCCCAGGGCTACCTGAAAAGGGACTGTTATGGATCCTAGGGCTAGCTGAAAAGGGACTGTTATGGATCCTAGGGCTAGCTGAAAAGGGACTGTTATGGATCCTAGGGCTAGCTGAAAAGGGACTGTTATGGATCCCAGGGCTAGCTGAAAAGGGACTGTTATGGATCCTAGGGCTAGCTGAAAAGGGACTGTTATGGATCCCAGGGCTAGCTGAAAAGGGACTGTTATGGATCCTAGGGCTAGCTGAAAAGGGACTGTTATGGATCCTAGGGCTAGCTGAAAAGGGACTGTTATGGATCCTAGGGCTAGCTGAAAAGGGACTGTTATGGATCACAGGGCTAGCTGAAAGGGACTGTTGTGGATCACAGGGCTACCTGAAAAGGGACTGTTATGGATCCTAGGGCTAGCTGAAAAGGGACTGTTATGGATCCCAGGGCTAGCTGAAAAGGGACTGTTATGGATCCCAGGGCTAGCTGAAAAGGGACTGTTATGGATCACAGGGCTACCTGAAAAGGGACTGTTATGGATCCCAGGGCTACCTGAAAAGGGACTGTTATGGATCCCAGGGCTACCTGAAAAGGGACTGTTATAGATCCCAATGCTAGCTGAAAAGGGACTGTTATGGATCCTAGGGCTAGCTGAAAAGGGACTGTTATGGATCCCAGGGCTAGCTGAAAAGGGACTGTTATGGATCCTAGGGCTAGCTGAAAAGGGACTGTTATGGATCCCAGGGCTACCTGAAAAGGGACTGTTATGGATCCCAGGGCTACCTGAAAAGGGACTGTTATGGATCCCAGGGCTACCTGAAAAGGGACTGTTATGGATCCCAGGGCTACCTGAAAAGGGACTGTTATGGATCCCAGGGCTACCTGAAAAGGGACTGTTATGGATCCCAGGGCTAGCTGAAAAGGGACTGTTATGGATCCCAGGGCTACCTGAAAAGGGACTGTTATGGATCCCAGGGCTACCTGAAAAGGGACTGTTATGGATCCCAGGGCTACCTGACAAGGGACTGTTATGGATCCCAGGGCTACCTGAAAAGGGACTGTTATGGATCCCAGGGCTACCTGAAAATGGACTGTTATGGATCCCAGGGCTACCTGAAAAGGGACTGTTATGGATCCCAGGGCTACCTGAAAAGGGACTGTTATGGATCCCAGGGCTACCTGAAAATGGACTGTTATGGATCCCAGGGCTACCTGAAAAGGGACTGTTATGGATCCCAGGGCTACCTGAAAATGGACTGTTATGGATCCCAGGGCTACCTGAAAAGGGACTGTTATGGATCCCAGGGCTACCTGAAAAGGGACTGTTATGGATCCCAGGGCTACCTGAAAAGGGACTGTTATGGATCCCAGGGCTACCTGAAATGGACTGTTTCCCATTTACATTCAGCTGATAACCTAAAAGACAAACACATATTTTAATAACAGGGTTCTGTGGTTAATGTTGATGTGTGTGATGTCATTCCTGGGCTGTGCTACAGGGTTTCCCTGCTTCTTCCAGGTCAGGAAGGGGCGCAGCGTGCCACTAGACCATGGGAAAACAGGCCTGGGGAACAAGTGACGGTGTCATGGAAGCCTTTCTTTCTCTCTTTCTCCCCATGACACATTGTCCTATACATCTCATGCCAAAACAATTGGACCAACACCAAGTTTAGTAAACATCTTAATCAGAACATATTACAAATAAACAACTTATTAACCACTCCTAGAACTAATGGGTAATATTGTGTTAAAACTTAAATACAACATTTGAAAAAGTTAACTGAAGCTCAACTTAAAAGGCGTAGTGCTGAGAGAGAGTGTGAGTGTGTTTACCATTGTGTTCCTTTAGGAAAATAAAGAGGAAGGTGCCTCTGTGACAGCTCTCCAATAGCACTAGCCCTCCACCTTCCTCTCCTTAGCAACTGCTCATCCACCTCTCCTTGGTGTCTACTCATCCACCTCTCCTTAACACCTCCTCTTCCACCTCTCCTTGGTGTCTGCTCATCCACCTCTTCTTAGCGCCTCCTCCACGTCTCCATAGCACCTCCTCATCCTCCTCTCCTTAACGCCTGCTCATTCACCTCTCCTTAGCACCTCCTCATTCACATCTTAGCACCTCCTCATCCACCTCTCCTTATCGCCTCCTCCTCCCTCTCCTTTGCACCTCCTCCTCCCTCTCCTTGGCACCTCCTCATCCACCTCTCCTTATCGCCTCCTCCTCCCTCTCCTTTGCGCCTCCTCCTCCCTCTCCTTGGCACCTCCTCATCCACCTCTCCTTATCGCCTCCTCCTCCCTCTCCTTGGCACCTCCTCATCCACCTCTCCTTATCGCCTCCTCCTCCCTCTCCTTGGCACCTCCTCATCCACCTCTCCTTATCGCCTCCTCCTCCCTCTCCTTTGCGCCTCCTCCTCCCTCTCCTTGGCACCTCCTCATCCACCTCTCCTTATCGCCATCTCCTCCCTCTCCTTGGCACCTCCTCATCCACCTCTCCTTAGCACCTGCTCATCCACCTCTCCTTGGCACCTCCTCATCCACCTCTCCTTATCGCCTCCTCCTCCCTCTCCTTGGCACCTCCTCATCCACCTCTCCTTATCGCCTGCTCATTCACCTCTCCTTAGCACCTCCTCATTCACATCTTAGCGCCTCCTCATCCAACTCTCCTTGGCACCTCCTCGTCCACATCTCCTTGGCACCTCCTCATCCACCTCTCCTTATCGCCTCCTCCTCCCTCTCCTTTGCGCCTCCTCCTCCCTCTCCTTGGCACCTCCTCATCCACCTCTCCTTATCGCCTCCTCCTCCCTCTCCTTTGCGCCTCCTCCTCCCTCTCCTTGGCACCTCCTCATCCACCTCTCCTTATCGCCTCCTCCTCCCACTCCTTTGCACCTCCTCCACCCTCTCCTTGGCACCTCCTCATCCACCTCTCCTTATCGCCTCCTCCTCCCACTCCTTTGCACCTCCTCCACCCTCTCCTTATCGCCTGCTCATCCTTATCGCCTCTTCCTCCCTCTCCTTAGCGCCTCCTTATCCACTTCTCCTTAGCTTCTCCTCATACACCTCACCTTAGGTGTGTGTCTTTTCCAGTAATCCAGTCCCAGCGGTACGAGAAAAAAGGGAGGGAAGGAAATGAAGTGATATTTTTAGTGGGAACCACTAGTCCATTGTAAGTACAGCCTGTTCTTTCTCTTGACACCTGACCTTTATTCTTGTTTCGAGAGGAAAGACAGCTGGGAGAACTATGGGGGGGGTTGACGGACAGCTGGGAGAACTACGGGGGGTTGACGGACAGCTGGGAGAACTACGGGGGTTGACGGACAGCTGGGAGAACTACGGGGGGTTGACGGACAGCTGGGAGAACTACGGGGGGGTTGACGGACAGCTGGGAGAACTACGGGGGGGGTTGACGGACAGCTGGGAGAACTACGGGGGGGTTGACGGACAGCTGGGAGAACTACGGGGGGTTGACGGACAGCTGGGAGAACTACGGGGGGTTGACGGACAGCTGGGAGAACTACGGGGGGTTGACGGACAGCTGGGAGAACTACGGGGGTTGACGGACAGCTGGGAGAACTACGGGGGGTTGACGGACAGCTGGGAGAACTACGGGGGTTGACGGACAGCTGGGAGAACTACGGGGGTTGACGGACAGCTGGGAGAACTACGGGGGTTGACGAACAGCTGGTAGAACTACGGGGGGTTGACGGACAGCTGGGAGAACTACGGGGGGGTTGACGGACAGCTGGGAGAACTACGGGGGGTTGACGGACAGCTGGGAGAACTACGGGGGGTTGACGGACAGCTGGGAGAACTACGGGGGGTTGACGGACAGCTGGGAGAACTACGGGGGGTTGACGGACAGCTGGGAGAACTACGGGGGGGGTTTGACGGACAGCTGG